>NC_056748.1:935497971-935695471 GCF_019279795.1 Protopterus annectens | reverse complement strand
GATAAGTGGAAATGCTTGCTAAGGTTACAGCACATTAAACAAAGCAAGAAAAATGTCAAAAGACAGCTTAACAGGAGAGCAAAACAGCCGAAGGGAGCATTCTGCAACCTGGAGACCTGAAGAATTTGTGTCATCTGAGTTCAGAATAACAAGCACCATGTCAGTCCCCGAGAACGAGAGAAATGAAGAGCTACTAATGTGCTGAGTCACTGTACCCACGTGAAGCTACAGCGCTTCAATGCAGAGGATAAAAACATTTTACAAAAAGGCTTCTGCACTGAGCACATCCCGTAATCTCAAAGGTGGGCATGCATGGCAGTGGGACAGAAGGGATACTTCTGAATGGATTACCTATTATCACAAGCACTCAACAAGTGGATGCACCTGCTTCTGCAGTGTAGAAAATAAACTGATAAATGTACCCACAAAAGCAGTTAATTTGCTGCATGAACTGCAGAATGGAATCATTAAAGTGCAGTCATCTGACACCCTGAGCCTTGCATAATTCAGAGAATGTGAAAACATTATAATAAATCTGAAATGATGGTAAAAATACTCATTAAAAGCTGTGTGGACTGCTGGATAGGGTTATCCCCTTCTGAATCAATGAAAATAATGTACTTGAATACACTACTGCACCTTCTTTAAAAAAAACAAATTACTACACTGTACACACCAGAAATCCCCTCTCAACTGAGCAGCTTTATTAATAGTCTCAGCCTTATCTTCATCTCCCACCTCCCCAAATGATTAATTCATTCCCTTGTTTCAAATGGCTGTGGGTTCTGTTGGGGGGGGGGGGCAGACTAAAGTGGGACATCTTTTTTATTGGTCCTAATATCATCCTCCTTGTCGGCCACAACGTCAAAACACTATGTTGGGCTACAAGCTATCTTAAATTGACAGCTGTGTGCTCCTTTCCAGGCTTTTATCCTGGAACTCCGTACTTGTCCAGGTAACCTTGAGTAATGTGTGCTGTTTTGGATGTTATACAAGGACATCAAGCAAATGGACAAAGTTTAGAATATTCTGTAAAATGAAGTGGGAGGGATGTAACCAGTTATTAGAGGAGCTAGACCTCTTCTCACTTGAGACATGAAGAGATACTGGTGCACAAGGTCAAATCATGGAGATGTGGAAAAGTCACAGGATACGTTGGCAAAACTGAGGAAGGGATGGGTGGAATGATTCACGGTTTTAAATTACCCACAGTGTCCATTATATCACTATGCAAAACAGCTGTTCATGGCATCCAACTTCAGTTCTATGTAGTAAGAACTGCTATGCAATTTACATACTTACCGCTGCTTCTAGTTAACCGATACAGCCACACATCTCTACATGTCTAGCTGCATCTTACACAAAAATGCTTTCTGCAAGACTGTTACAGATACTGAATTCCAGCAGACTGCCAAAACCTGTTTGGATAACTGAAGCAAATAACATACATACACCCACCCCAGGTACAAGCTTTGTGGCCACTACTACAAGGATGATCTTCAACTGTTCAAAGGCTAGCTTGTTGGAATACGCTAGTTCAAAATCGTTCAAAGTCATGGCTGCAACTGCACATACACTGGATTTGCTGTGAATTTTCACAGCTGCAGATAGTGCCACAAGGTTTACAGGGGGCCAGAGATATAAATTCAAGAGCCATCCAGCCAGTCTCCTGAGAAAATTATGAGATCAGATACTCAAAATATTAAACTGTGGGAGGGTGAATGAACAAACTACTCATGTGGAGCAGCTGATGGAACTTTGCTTAACATATGCATTTTTTAAAGATGTACTTAAAAACTACACAAGTTTAAACAGGATGTAATTCAAAGTTTGGAGTATAAGTGGGTACTGAAACCCCACATTTCAAATTCCTGAACTTTAACACTTCATTCTATTCCTTTGCAACACACCAATAACGCAATCTGCTTTCTCTGAAAACTTGAATCAATGTATAACAACGGGTAACAAAAGTTTGAGAAAGTTAAGCATTAACTGGCAGTGGCAGGATGGTATATACTGGTCAGTAACTGGGATTTGGAAATGAAGCCATGCGAAGGCTGATAAAAACAGGAAGTCCAGGAGGTAAAACGTTACACACAAGCAATCATCATCACGAGATGGAAGACAGACACCTGTGTGACTGTGCAATGAATTACTCAAGACTTCTTTCAAATCACCGGAATATTCTTTTTCAAAGAGCTTCTGGGCAGACAGAAGGTAAACCAAAGGTAGTGCAGAGGAAGTTAATCAGAGGGCTACTTTAAAGTTACAGATACAAGAACCTCTGATAACCCAACTCTGTTCCTAAATCTAGCACTACCGAAACATAAGCCTATTATTAGTGGCCAAACTGAGTCAACAACAACTTTAAGGCTCAAAGGTGCAAAAATATTAGACACAGTGAAGACATTTAGATGAAGCATGATTAACATAAATTAAATGACAATCATGCTGTCCTCCCAGATGGAGCCAACGCCTTCCTCATGCATTCCATTTAGACTGCACAACATCCGGATGGTCCCATATGCACATACAGGGATGCAGAATACATCCGGAAGACTTGGGTAGCAGAAATGGAATGTAGTGCAGTTAAAAATGCAAAGTAGAGGAAGGAAAGATGAGGCAGAAAAAAAGAATCAGTAATACCTTCGCCTTTTAAAATCTTGCGTGCGTGCATGCACGCTGCTTTCTTGCAATGACTACTCTAAGACACATTTTCAAGACATCCAACGGAGTGCTTATCATGAAACATTTTTATTCCCATATGTGCTGAAAGCACAATTCCAGCTAATGCACAATCTGTCCCATTTCCTGATAGAGACACAAGAAGCAACATCTGCTAATATAACACTTGGAGAACATTATAGGAAGGAGAACTAAACAACAGAGTAAGTAAAGCGTAACAGACTAATCTGTTTATCAGAACAATCCAGCTGTGACTCTTACTCAAGTGCGTAGGCAGAAAATTCCATTTTGCACTTCTCACTCAATCTCATACTGTACCTGCCATTCCATTAAATCCACTTTCTTCACTACTAACCTAAAATTAGTACACAACTAAATGTTGCTTGTACACACTCCTTCAGATGCTCCCTCTTAAAACAGCAAAAAGGCTGCATTTAGATGAGCAGTTCTACTGTTACTGAATTGCTGTATTATTACTACCATTGAGAATTAGGTTAGTCTAACTGGCACAGCTTCCCTGCAGCAGAAGACTTGGACAGAGATGCTCTGTCCATCAGTAAACAATGGAAAAACAAAAGTAATTACTATACTACTATTAATCAACATATCTCAGTAGCTCAACAGGTAGCGCTCAGACTTTTGGTGCTACAAGACTGGCTGTGCGTTCTATTCCCACACCAGATGGGTGGTTTAGTTTTCCAATACCGACACTGTAATGCATCATAAGGCTGGCACTGCACTCCTGAGTGCACCGTCCTTAGGATGAGATGTTAAACCAAGGCCCCATCTACCTGAGATGGTTGTAGCTTAGATGGCTGTAAGAGGATCACACATTTATTGAAAAGAGAAGGGGAAGCTCCTCAATGCCCTGGCCAAATTCCCCATATTCTAAATGTTTACATTAGAAATTTAAACCTCTGTAGCTTTTCCATCAGTCTGTTTTGAACTTTAGAGATTAAGATGCACAATAAATAAGGTGTGTATAACAGACTGTGTACTTTGGCATTTTTTCACCAACAAACTTTGTCTACAAGGTCCTTTATTAATAAAAAAATTAAATGAAATGACAAAATGTCTAGGAGATGCAAACGGCATGACTATCAACACTAAAGAATATGAATACAGTGTAGCAGAGGAACATACAACATGCTTCAGATCTAAATATGGTTTAGGAGAAGGTTCAACTGATGGCAACCTGACCAGTAAGCTGTAATTCACCAAAATGCACAATAATCCAATGCTGACCACTGCACCTTCCCCTATGAGCTCCCTTGATGGTGATGGGATTTGCCCACCATGTAAGAATTTCTGCAGTCACCTTCTGAAGTGTGTAGTTTCATTCAAAGGTGGAATTTTTTTAAAAGATCTTTGACGTGACACCCCAGATACTTAAACTGTGCTAAAATATGGAGATTAAATAATCAAACAGACACTAGATTAAAACTAAAACTGCACTGCAACATTATCTGGTAAAGAACTATTACCAAATTCCTAGTTACTCACTTTTTTCTTTTTGAATGAAGGGAATATCAGCATTACACACAACTTTGTCAAAATATACTTCATATGTAACATGTATGCAAATGGAACACATCTTTGAGGCAATATTCCTTTTTTTCAAAGCATATTAATGTATACCTCTGTCCAATACTTAAAATTACCCTCCGCCTGAACATCTCCTTATCAATGCAGGGAGATAATCAATTTAAAACCTGGATGCACTGTGGCACACAACAGGTATATGAAAAAAGCTGTTGCATGACAGAGATACAACATGGAAAATGACATTCAGAAAAAAAATAACAATCAGCAACAAAATTAAACTTTGCAAAACCTTATAGTACCATTCTAAAGGCTAAGCAATACTACTATGCTATACTACTCTACAGGAAATGCACAGTAAAACTCCTAAACATTCTGGCTGAATAAGCAATAAAATTATTCAGCCTGGTGATAATCACAATCCTACACTTTCAAAGAACAAATTATAACTGCATGCAAATTTAATTCATATTACATAAACACTGCCAACTCCCTTATAAACCAAATAAAGCACCAAGTCATGAGGATGGTGTCATTATTACATTATCACTTACCACAACCCCTACTAACATAATAAAAAAAATTTCAGAAATATCTCCTTTTCTGCAGCACATAGCTTTCCAGAAAAATATCTCAAAATAACTGCAGATGTCATTGCATAACCAGTATCTAAACTTATAAATTATTCTCTTTACGAAACCATAGTCCCTAAACTCTGGAAACAGCCTTACCTTATTCCCTGTCATAAAGGTGGCAAATCTCTTGAGATGACAAACCACAGACCTATAGCTATCTTGCCCCATTTATCTAAAATACTTGGAAAATGTGCACACCTACAGCTGAACAACTACTTGACAGAAAACAGATTATGTTTCATAGCCCAGCATGGATTTAAACCAGGCCTCAGCAAAGAAAGAGTGTATTCATTTTCATAAACTATGTTCACGAAAGACAAGATCAAGGGGAAAAAGCTGCATCCCTATTTCCAGACATATACAAAACATCTGATACAGTTTCACATCCCATATTATCTAAGGCTTTAGGAACTTCCAAAATACACAGTCAATTGATCAGCAAGCAACATCAGTATTACCACATGGTTCAATATTAGAACTATTAGTTTTGAATATATTTATAAATTAAACACAGACTTTCTCCTAGTTTAAAATGTGCAGCTTCTTCAGTCAAACAGCGCCAAGATGACCTACAGTATTCTTCTACAATACCTGAAAAATGGCTGCAGCAACCTAAACTACACCCAATAAAAAAAAAAGAAAGAAAAAGCTAAGCATACTTATACCTCCAGCCCAGAAATTACACTACTGTGACGTAAAAATTATCAGTTGATACTACTAGAACTGAGCTAGTACAAAACACAAAAACTACTGGGTATGATAACCAACCACAGATCAATATTTGATCAACATATACAATGTGCTATTTTAAAAAAAATTGTAAAGTCAAACCTTTTCTATCAGACCACGCCTCATCAATTTTGACTAACCTACAATTCTCTCAGTTAGCCGAACTGGAGCAATCATTTGATACAATTATAACGTTTGCAAGTAACCGCGTTAATTAACACACTACTCTCTTGCACTTCAGACCCTAGCAGAAAACACCTTATCTATTACCACACAATCACATTAAGACTGCCCACAACATCCCCTACAGTCCAGACAGATGCTGTACCACCAGCTAGTTACTAAACTGGTACCAGCCTCAAGGAGAACTGTGTTCATTAAACCGACACTTAGTGTGTACTCAAAAATCTAAATCTCATTATGTTGACTGCCTACACTCTGCACAAGTTGCTTCACTGTGGAACACTCTCCCAACAAACATCAGAAATATCTTATTTCATCTACTACATAAAACCTCCTTTAAAACACACATGCAGGGAGAATGCAAGGTATGGCCACACACTGATCAAAAGGTTGACTGGAGCTCTCCAGGTGTGAGCACAGAAACTTTGAAAAAAAAGATAGTAAAAACTCAACAGTTTGGGTAAAAATCAGACAATGGCTAGTAATTACATTGCTTGGCTACCACCAAAGATGAAATATGGAGAAGGTAAGAAAGAAAACACTAGAATAGGAGAAGAAAACATTTAATTTCAAACTTTTATTTCAAGTGTTATAGCACAAACACTGATGGCCATTTGCTAAACAAAACAGTCGCAGAAAACAGACATAACATGAGGAACAGTAAATTTATTTTCTCTTGAAACTCGCATTCATTGAAAATGTATCTGGCCAGTGGTGGATTAAGCGTATCTTGGGTCCTGGGCTGTTTTCAAACCATGGGCATCCCCTGCACATATTTTTAGGACCATACATAAATGCATATGTTCTTTGATTCATCTTCCTGACTTGTTTTTAAATTATATTTCTTGTTTATTACAGCAAGATTTGTTAGGAGTGTACTTCAAAGTTGTAGTTTCAAACATTTTCTTTTCAGAAAGAGGTAAAATAAAATGTATGAACTAATAATGACAAAAGCACCCATTAAAAAAGTTTGAACCATAAAAGGTCCCTCAAGCTGCTGCCATTTTAATCCACCAACATCCATACTCAACAGTTATGGGCATTTTATCAATTTTATACACATCACGTCTGATTGTGATAAAAATGGTCACAGTAAAGTATTCTAATTTGCTTTACACAAATGCACACTAGTCCTAAAGAGACAAACTAATGACCATTAGCTCAGCAGGGTCAGTCATTTTTATTCGCAAACATCCCCAACCCCACTGCTGACTGTATCTTTCTCAGATGTCTGTGAAAAAGAAAAAAATGACCAAAGTCACGTATTTCAAATTTGTTTCCCACAAACACATAGTTGCCAGAGTATTCCAACTTAATTCACAGACACATGCACTTGTCCTGCAGAACCAGATTAGTATAAGGTACCTTCAGCCACAGAGAGACCTCCATTAGCAGTTATAGCCACTTTGTTGACTGTGTACACCTCTTATTCTTATGAAGAAATAAATGGTGTACTTTACTGGCAGCTTTAGATGAACTACATGAAACTCAATAGCAACAACTAGCATCATATCACAAGATCCAGCCATGAGTAACGCAGTTTAAATAGAAAAGTATTTATGAGAGCATAAAACGAAGTTATGTCTTGCCATAATGTTCCATCTGAGTTGTTGATCTTCTTCCATTCATCACTGATGGGTACGGTTCCAAACCCTTGGAATAGAGTTAGCCAAATACCAAGCTAGCATGCACCAAACTCTCGGGCCATGCTACTACCCACAATGCCCTTCATCCCATACATCAGATCGAGTTTTCAGAACATATAGTAGAAACATATATTAGAAACAGAAATAAAGGCAGAGGCTATCTCTGCGCAAAAACCCTAACACAGCAAAATGACAAGAAGATCCGCCAGGAGCCCTTGGCGGGGGAAGATGGGAGGGTGTGATGAATGGAAGAAGATCAACAACTCAGACGGAACATTATGGTAAGACATAACATCTTTATCTGAAGTTGTTAATCTTCTTCCATTCCTCACTGATGGGACAGAGTCCCTAGCTACTACAGAATCTGGGTGGCCCTCATGGAAGAACATTCCAGAGTACCATAGAGCGAAAGGCAGCTCTTCCCCTGGAGATCAGATCCAATTTGTAATGCTTGATAAAGGTATGGGGTTTAGCCCAAGTGGCGGCTGCACAAATATCATCCATGGAAGCCCTAGCATGAAAGGCGACAGAAGCGGCCACAGCTCTAGTAGAATGAGGTTTAATGCGGCCAGGAACTGATTCCTCCTCCAGGAGATGCAATCCCTAAGCCATTTAGACAAGGTAACCTCAGACACTACCGATCCCATTCTAGAGCCCGCAAAGGCAACAAAAAGCTGATCTGACTTACGAAATGACTTTGTCCTGTCCAAATAAAAACGTAAATGTCTGTGGACATCCAAGGAATGGAGACAGTATTCCTCTTTGTTGGTATAATTAGGGAAAAATACGGGCAACTCAATGGACTGATTAAAAGAGAATTCCGAAACCACCTTGGGTAAGTAAGTGGGATTGCTGCGAAGTGATACTCTGTCCTTATGGAAAATCAAATAAGGACTCGATGCATAATGCTTGCAGCTCTGATACACGTCTGGCTGAAGTAACCACCACCAGAAACAAGGTGTTCCAGGACAGAAATTTCACATCACAGGTTGCAGCCGGCTCGAAGGGAAGTAGAGCCAAAGTTTGAAGCACCCTAGGCAGATTCCATGATTCCACAGGTTGCCTAATGGGAGGTCTAGAATGAAAAATCCCCTTCAAGAAGGTCTTACACAGATGAGAAGATATAATAGGCATTCCGTCTGAACCATCATGGAAATTGGAGATGGCAACTAGATGCACCCGAATCGTGGATGCAGAAGCCCTGTTAAGGAAAAGATCGGTCAGGTATTAAAGAACCGTAGCTAATGGAACAGAAACGGGATCCAGAGACAGCTCTTGTGCCCAAAAGGAAAAGCGTTTCCACTTGTCTTTATAAAGTTTTCTGGTAGAAGGTTTATGGGAGGCCAAAATAATATTTCGTACCGGAGAAGAGAGTGATTCAAACCTGGCTACTAACGAAAGTGGAGCAACCAAGCTGTCAGTTTCAGCGTGGTCAGATTTGGAGACAACAACCCTTGGGGGTGAGAAATGAGATCCTGATGGACGTCCAGAATCCAAGGAGGTCGGAACAGGTGTGGTTGAAGGAAGGGGAACCAAACGTGTCGAGGCCAAAATGGAGCAATGAGAATCATTCTGCTTCTCAACCGAGTAGCTTTCCTTAAGACCAAGGATATCAAGGGGATGGGAGGATAAGCGTACAGGAGACCCGCTGGCCAATGGTGAGTCAGAGCATATCTCGGGGACTCCCTGTGTGGAGGAAAGAGGGCAAAGTACCTGCTGCACTTCGTATTGGAGGGGGAGGCAAATAGATCGCAGCAAGGCCGGCCCGAGCGGCTGAAAATTTCCTCCGCCACTCTCGGGTTTGAGAGACCACTCATGAGGAAACAGGATGCATCTGCTCAGCCCGTCCACAATCACATTGGAACTCCCCGGGATGTGTGTAGCAATCAGGAAATGGTTGGAAGCTATCGCCCACTGCCAAATTCTCATAGCTTTGCGGCAAAGGGGGTAAGATCTGGTTCCTCCCTGCTTGCTGATGTACCAGACCACAGACATGTTGTCGGACTAGATAGCAATCGGTCCGAGAGGAAGAAGAGGATGGAGAGCTTGTAACACCAGTAACACAGCTCTGAGCTCTAGAACATTGATATGCAAGTCGACTTCTAGGGGAGACCACGTACCAGACCACAGACATGTTGTCGGACTGGATAGCAATCGGTCCGAGAGGAAGAAGAGGATGGAGAGCTTGTAACACCAGTAACACAGCTCTGAGCTCTAGAACATTGATATGCAAGTCGACTTCTAGGGGAGACCACATGCCTTGAACAGATTTTCCCTGAAAGTGCCCCCTCCCCATCAGGGAATCATCCGTAGTCACTGTGGCGTTGGGCTGAAGAGGTTGAAAGGGGCGACATCAAAGACTTTCGTTCATTCTCATCCACTAGAGGAGATCCTGTTTGCAGAGATTGGTGATGAGGATTAGTGTGTTCAAGGGATGATGATTGTGTATCCATGGAGTTTGAAGAAGCCACTGTAACAGGCACATATGAAGTCTGGTCAACGGAACAATGGGAATGGCTGCCACCATGGAACCCAGAGCTTGCAGAACTTCCCTTGCAGACACTTTCCTGGGGTCGAGTATCACTTGCACTTGTGTTCTCAGTCTTAAGAGCCTGTGATGAGGAAGAGATATTAGGCAGAGCTGAGTGCTGAACATAGCCCCTATGAATTCCAGTTGCTGTGAGGGCTGAAGGTATGATTTTTCCCAACTGATAGTAATACCCAGAGACTCCGCCAGAGAGTCTCTGGGTATTACTCCGTAGCGACGGGCCCTGGTCAGTAGATGCTCTGTGGGGGCGGAGAGGAGCCAATCGTCCAGATAAGGAAACACCTGGAATCCGTGAAGTCTCAAGTGAGCTGTCACCACTGCTAGACATTTCGTGAACACTCTGGGGGCCATCGAGAGACCGAAAGGCAGGGCTCTGAATTGAAAATGATTGGCTCCCAGCTGGAAGCGCAGAAGTCTCCTGGAGTGTTTGTCCATTTTGATGTGGTAATATGCATCCCGGAGATCTAGAGAGCAAACCCACACACCCTCCCGAAGGAATGGAAGGATGGATTGAATAGTGATCATGCAGAACTTGGTCTGTATGACTGACTCGTTCAAACGACTGAGATCTAGGATGGGCCTCCAGTCCCCCGTCTTTTTTGGCACCAAAAAGAGTCTGGAGTAGAACCCTAATCCGCATTGATCTGGGGGACCTGTTGGATGACTCGCTTTAGAAGAGGCTTCTTGATTTCGGAAACTGCCTCCTCCCTTTGACTGGGTGGTACATCGGGAAGGGAGAATTGAGGTCTTGGAAAGGATTTGATGGGAATGTGATAGCCTATGGTGATAATTCTCTGCACCCATAGATCGTCGGTAATGGAGGACAAGGCTGTTTGGTGCAGAGAGAAACGCGCCCTGACTGCTTCCAGAGGAAAGCAATCGGGCAATGCTTCAGGAGTGCAGACAGGGTCTACCGGAAAAAGAATCTCTGGAGCCCTGATTCTGGTAACCCTCTCTGCCCCTAAAGGGGCGTCTTCCACCGTCGGACCCCCCCCCCCTGCCTCTGGAGGAGTCCTCGCCACGTGTGTTACGAAAGAAACCTTGCGACTTCTTGTGCCACAACTTTCCATTCCTCTGGTTCCTGGAGAAGAAACACTGAGGTTTGGAAAAGTGCAGGCCCACGGCAGACAAGGTCTTTCTGTCCTGCTCGCACCTGGCCAAAGTATCCTTGAACTTAGGACCAAACAGCGAGGAGGGCTCAATAGGGGCGTTCAAAAAGGAAGACTTGAAGGAATCCGGTAGGTCAGAAATGCGCATCCAGGCATGACGTCGGTCAACCACGCCAGCACTAGCTGCTCCTTCGGTTGCATGGGAGAGCAACCTCATGGAGGAATTCAAAGTCGCTTCAAGGGTGGCACTTTGTCACGTGCTCCATCCGACACTTGACCCGCGAGGCTACCAGAGAGTTCGGAAATAAGGTCTCTCTGGAGTCTTGTAAAGTGTGCCAGGAAATTCAGCGAACGCACGGCAAAGGTCGCTGCAGCTAAAACTCGCTTCCCTAACCTGTCCACCGCTCGGGACTCCCAGTTGGGCAGATGAACAGCAGGACTCTCTTCCGCCAGTTCCTTTTTTGTGGCCACTGCCACCACCGCAGCATCTACTGGCAAGCCTTTCGACCAATGGGGTTGATCCTCTGGAGGAGAAAGTACCTTGTCTGATCTCGTGGGGATAGCTTCTGCTGAATTCAGACTCTTCCACGCTCACTGCACGATTAATTTGACCAACTCATCTGCAGGAGGGTCACCCAGGAAGTAGTGGGCCGGGAGCGGAAAGCTTGTAGGAATACGGACTCCTCTGGGTAAGGGGGTGAAAGATTTCCAGTCACCCCGCTGACTCAAAATCTCCAAGATATCCCCAAAGGAAACACTGTCAGGGGGTGATCCAGGGGAATCTTCCCCATCATTGTAATCCATATCCTCAGCAAGGGACTCTTCAGATGAGGCCATGTGTTTTCTTTTGCACACCCTCTTCCGAGGGGGCTCTTCGGTGGGGATGTCCGAAGAGGCCTCGGAAAGGGGGGGTGCTTTGTATTAGTGGTCCCCTGCTAAGGGCCGGCGATGGCTGAGTTAGGGGGGGAACCAAAGGCAGAGCTGAAGGAGGGGGATTGCTAGCCGCCAGCACCCTTACCATAATCCGGAAGGCGGACCCACCCGAAGAGGGATGGGAGCCCGGAAGCGAAGAGGACGGAATCGGAACAGGGTTCACACCCTGCTCCGAACGGCCCACCTCCGAGACTGGAGTTTGAGAAGTGTTCGGTGTGGCTATAACTCTCGGATCCGACATGAGAACCGAAAGGACCGATGGTGCTGGGGCTGAAATAGAGTATTCCACCCTCAAAGCAAGGGGTTGAGTAAGGTGGGATGCTGTCGGAACTGACACCCACCAGGGCTTAGATGCTTCAGGCATCATAGTAGTCGGTGCCGAAGGAAGGGGTCCCATTGAAACCAATGGGCAAGGGGGCCTTGGAACCGAAGGATCCCCAACAGGAGAATACGAAGGATTAGAAGGAGGAAAAATCCCAACACCCAGAGCAGAACAGGGTCTGGAGACTCCTCTTGCAGTCAGTACCTGATCAACGAGACGAACAATGTCTATTTCGGAAACGCTCCTGGCAGACCTAACCGATATCCCGGAAGGGGATTCAGGCCGGTCCAGAAAGGGACTGTAAGGCTTGTCCGGCAAATGGATCCACAGAAGATGAATACCTGGTCCGTGGTAAGGAACTCAATGGAGCCAAGGATTCTGATTTGAATTGCGTAAACGGTAAGTTTGGCACAGAGAGGGGGCTCGGAGCCAAAGTCACAATCGGGGTAGTAGTCAAAATCGGATGCGAGGTGATCGGAGCTGGTGTCTGCAAAGGTGAGGTCGATGCTGAGATGTCCATAACCAGGCTGGTCGGAACCGAAGTAATCAGCGGTTCAGCAGTCGTCGGTGCTGAGCCCGGAACCGACAATTCAGACTTCCCAGAAACTGTGCTCGGTGCCGAAATCAGTGGCACCAAAGCAGCAAGCCGATGCTCAGAGAAAGATCTACAGGCCTTAGATCGATGGGTCTTGCGCCCCTGTCACCGGCGGTGAAGAGGGGTCTGAGCGGGGACGCTTCTTGTCCTTGACTGGAGGGGTTGAGACCTCCACTGAAATAGCCTCTGAGAAAGGAAATGAAAGTAATCCTTTCAGAATCAATTTGTTGTGCCATTCATTCAACATCCGTTGACTAAAACTCGCAAAAATATCACATGGGGGAGTCGCAGAAAGGTACGAAACGCCCAAACAATAAACGCATTTAAAATGCAAGTCGCTGTTCGGTAATTTACCACTGCACAACGTGCAGTGTTTAAAACCTGAAGTACCCTTTTTCTCTGACGTACTAGCACTCACTCAGACAAAAGGAGAGAGGGAGAGAAAGGCAAGACTACCAGCAATGGTATGAAGAATTACTATGAGGGTGGTAAAAAGTAAGTAAAGGCAATAAAACAATAACATGTCTTGGAGAAAGTAAGTGAGGAAAAATGCATTAATCATATTATTTGTTACATACATACAGGGTTGCCAGACTTCCAACTGGCCAGGTAGGGACAAAAAAAGTGTTTCACAGCAAGTGAAGACTAAAAAAAAAAATTAAAAAAATGTCATCCACGCTAGGTCTTTAATGCAGAACATTAGAGTTCCGCATTAAACAAAAGTACCGCTGTGTTTATTTTATTTTTTTTTGATTGGCCCGGGCCAATCAAAAATAAATAAACACGGAGCTACTTCTGTTTAATGTGAAACATCGCAGTTCCGCATTAAACAGAAGTAGCTCTGTTTTGCGATTTTTTGATTGGCCCGTATACTGGTATACAGGCCAATCAAAAATCGCTAGACACAAAGCTACTTCTGGGTTACAGAAGGAAGTAAGGCTGTAGAGAAAAGATACAAGAAGAGTGCATGGTAGGGTGTCTTCAGGTAGCTTAAGTGAGTAGGGAGGAAACAGAAAGAGGCAGAGGAAAGTTCTGCAAAGAAAGTAGATAGGGCAAGGTAGTGGGAAACATAAAAAAGTAGAGGAGTAGGAGGTTGGAGATGGCTGATGTGTGACTTAGGTTGAAGGGGGGTGGGTGAGTGAAGTATACTGAGCAAGTTCAGCCAGGATTGGTATGGGAGCAGGTCCAAGATTTTGTAAAGTATTCTTTTAGGGAGCAATTAAAGATGGGTAGGTTAGAAACAGTTCTGGTGGTGAGAGACAGGGAGTTCCTTTTTTTGGCTAATGAGTACTAGTAAAGACTTTGTCCAGGGGATTTATTTGTTTGATTAATGGTGAGAAGTTGTTTGTCTTCTGACCCGAGAGTTCTTTTAGGGAAATATATGCTGATTAAAGGGGTAAAAGCTAGCCAGGCTAATGGCTTATGTATGATTTTACGTATTGTTATAAGCTGAATGTGGGAGAGATGGAGGGAGAGTTCCAGATAGCCAACAGTATGTGGAGCTTTACAGTAAATGATGTAGGAGGATGAATTAGTAACAAACATGGCAGTTTTGTTGTACAGCTTTCAAGTTTGTTTTTTTATGGATGATTTTAAACTGGTTAGAATTGGGTCTCCATAGAGTAGGGAGGGCAGAAGGAAGGTTTTGGCTAGAATAATTTTGGTGGGTGAGGGTTCGTAAGAATGAAGGGCGATATGGACTACAAATGTGTAACATTATGGTGAGTACATAACTTCTTTATGTTCTGTAGTCCTATCTCGCCTTCATTCTTACATATGGGACAGCGTCCCTAGCACCTTTTTCTCGGGTGGCTCACGGGAATATACTCCTAGAAACCGTGGAACCCAAAGGAGGCTCTAATCCTGGAGGCCAAGTCCAATTTGTAATGAGTAATGAAGATATGAGGGATAGCCCAAGTTGCTGCTGCACATATACTGTCAATTGGAATTCTAGCTTGAAAGGCAGTAGATGTGGATACAGATCTAGTAGAATAAGCTTTAATTTTAAACGGGAGTAAATAAAAGATATACAATTTGAAATCCAGTTTAATAATGTTATCTTGGAGACTGGCATACCTTTTCTTGACTCAGAAAAAGATAAAACAATTGGTCTGATCACCTAAGCTCCTTGGTTCTATGTAGATAGAACCTTAACTGTCTGTGAACATCAAGTTGATGAAACTTATACTCCGCTTTGCTTGCATGATTAGGAAAAAAGACTGGCAGTTCAATAGTTTGACTTGTATTAGATTGAGAACCAACCTTGAGGATGAAGGATGGATTTGTACGAAGGGAAAGTCTGTCTCTCTGAAAAATCAAGTAAGGAAGTTTGACTGACAGTACTTGTAACTCTTCTGGCGGATGTGATGGCTACTAGAAAAATGGTCTTCCATGAAAGGAACTTTAATTCACAGGTATGTGTGGGATCAAAAGGCAGGGAATTAAGCTTGGACAGAACAAAATTTAGATCCCAGGGAGATGCAGGTTCTTGAAAGTAACTTTCAAAAAAGATTTACACAATCTGTGAGCCATAAGATTAGGTTTGTGTTGTCCCAAATGAAAATTGGAGATTGCTGCTAATAGAACTTTGGTTGTAGCAGCAGCTGATCCCTGATGAAAACGTTTGGTTAGGAATTCAAGGTTAGGTTAGGAAACCAAGAGAATGGGGGCTGTATAAGGATCTATGTTTTTCTCTCGTACCCAAATAGAAAATCTTTTCCATTTGCTAGTGTACAATTTTCTCGTAGAAGGCTTGTGAGAAGACGTCAGGATATGTGTAACAAAAGGGGAGAAGTCATGAAGCCTTATTAGGGATGGAAATGGAGCAGCCATGCTGTCAAGTTGAGGTTGTGGAGACAGGGGTGGAAGGTGCCTGACATATGTGTTAGAAGGTCTGGTACTGGGTCCAGAGTCCATGGATCGTTCAAGAAGGTGAGGCCAGAGAATGGGGAACCAAATCTGACGAGGCCAGTAAGGAGTGATAAGAATCATTCTGCTTCCCAAGGTCTTTGCTTTATGGATCACTTTTGATATTAGCAGAAAGGGAGGGAAGGCATAAAGAAGTCCCTAGGGCCAATTGTGAACAAGTGCGTCTCTCGGTGTCTCCCCCGGGAGGGGGGGGGGGATAAGGAAGAAGTAGCTTCTGCATTTGGCGTTCATTGGGCTGGCAAACAGATCCCAGCAAGGCTGTCCCCATTTGTGGAAAATCTGTTCCGCGACTTTCTGATTCAGAGACCACTTGTGAGGCATCAAGATTGCCCTGCTGAGCTTGTTGGCTATCACATTGGTTGTCACCGGGGTATGCGTTGCAACTAGACAGCGTTGGGAAGATATCGTCTACTGCCAAACACAAAGAGCCTCTCGACATAGGGGGAAGGATCTGGTTCCTCCTTGTTTGTTTATATACCAAACCACTGACATATTGTCTGACTGGATTGCTATTGTCCCTAGTGGAAGAAAGTCGTGAAGTGCTTGCAACTCTAGTAGCACTGCTCTCATCTCTAAAACACTGATATGCAAGTGAGCCTCATGTTCTTGCCATGTGCCTTGGACTGTCCTGCCTAGATAATGCACCCCCCCACCCTATCTGGGAGGCATCCATGGTCACAGTAGCAACGGGTTGGTGAGGAATGAATGGTATCCCTATTGTTAGTTGATAGTACTGGATCCACCAATGAAGGTCCTTTTTTGCAAGATTCTGTCAGAGTCAGAGGCAGTTGTTGAAGAGACCACTGGGAAAAGAGTAGCCATTGAAGAATTCTCATATGTAGTCTGGCTAGTGGAACTAGAGTTATAGTAGAGGCCACAGTTCCTAGAAGTTTGAGCACTGTCTTTCGCTTTGACTTTGTGTTGAGGAAGTAGACTGTATATCTGTTGTCTTAGACTTTGTATTCTGTCTACAGGAAGGCGAGCCATCATTGTGACTATGTCTATTTCTTTGCCTATAAAAGTCACATATTGAGAGGGCGACAAGGCAGACTTTTCCCAATTTATAGTAATCCCTAACTGAGTGCAGACTTGGATGGTTGAATCCCTGGCTTGTAGGAGTAGGTGCCTGGTGGTGGCAGTCAGGAGCCAGTCTTCTAGGTACGATAACACTTGGAATCCAAGACGTCTCAAGTGAGCCATTACTAACACCATACATTTGGTGAACACCCTAGGGGCTGTGGTGAGACCAAAGGACAGAGCACAAAATTGGTAGGCTCCCAGCCAGAAGCATAAATGACTCCTCGATGCTCTGTCCATTTTTATGTGGTAGCACGCATCTTGGAGGTCTATGGAGCACATCCAATTGTCTTTTCCTAACAGAGGGAGTATAGACTGCAGTGTTACCATTCGGAACTTGGACTTCTTCACTGATTCGTTTAACTTGCTGAGATCCAAAATGGGCCTTCAGTCCCCTGTTCGTTTTGGCACTAAAACGAATGTGGAGTAAGTTCCAAAACCTATCTGGTCTGCGGGGATGGTTTGGATGACTCTCTTTTGAAGCAACTTTTGGACTTCTATAGTTGCTTGATCCCTGTGATTGGGTGGAACATCCTGGATTTTCTTGGTGGGATGAGGTGGAGAAGAGAAGGATACGGAGCATCCTCTGGAAATTAATCTTTGTACCCACCTGTCTTGGGTGATGTTGTGCCAGGCTTTTGGCTACAAAGATAAGCGACCCCCAACTGGATCCAGTAAAGCGCAGTCAGGCCTCAGGAGCGCTAATAGGGACGTCCACAAAAGGAATCGCGGCCACCCAGGTTTTGCAGACCCCCCCTGCCTCTAGGGTGACGTCTACCATTACTTCCTCCTCTTCTGCCTCTGAAGGAGGAATCACCTTGTGCGTCCGGAAAAATCTCCAAGATTTCTTGACCCACATTTTCCTGTCTCTCTGACCTTTAGGGTACGGTCTAGAAGGGAGGGAAAAATGTACTCCCACAGCAGAGAGAGTTTTCCCTTCCTGCTAGCACCTGGTGAGTATTCCTTTTACCTTTGGTCCAAACAGAGAGGAATCGTCAAAGGGAGCGTTGTTAAATGTAGATTTGAAAGGCTCTGCAAAGTTACATAAGCACATTCAGGACCGTCTCCTAAGGGAAACTCCTGAACCCGCTGCCCTGCTCGCTCCATCTGCTGCATTAGATATCAGCCTCATGGAATAGTTAACAATGGAGTTTAAGGCAGACAACTGAGCAGTAACCTTCTCAGGGACTCCTTCAGATAAGATACCTTGGAGAGCATCTCTGAGCTCCTTTAGGAGATCTCTTTGAAGCCTAGTGAAATGGGTGAGGTAATTCAGCGATCTGAGTGTAAAAGCCGCTGAAGTGAAGATATGCTTCCCATACCTATCCCATCGTTAGAGACTCCTTGTTCGGTGAATGGACAGATGAGGAAGTTTCCGCTAGTTCCTTCTTTGTGGCTGCTGCCACCACCATGGCATCTACAGGCACACCTTTAGTCAAAAACTCTTTCTCTTTGTGGGCTGAAAGAAATTTGTTGGGCCTTCTGGGGGCTGGTTCCACGGCATCAGGAGTCTCCCACACCTTTTGACTGACTAAATCTAAGAGCTCATCGAAAAAGGTGGAGACACCCAAGAGGCTGAAGGTTGAGACCTGAAAGCCTTCAGGTACACTGACTCTTCATCTTAAGGGGTGACATTGGGCCAGCCGCCTCTCTATTTCAGGATCTCTAGGATATCTACGGAGGAGACATCATCAGAGGACGACCTAGGGGACCCTTCAGACTCCTCAAGGTCAGTGTCAGAGGTGACAGACTCATCAGGGGAGTCTACATGCTTCCTCTTGCAAGTTCTCTTTTGAGGAGGCCCCTCAAAAGGGTATTCTATCCTAATAGTCTGGTATGGTGAACTAATTCAATTTCAGTGCCATTTGCAGAAAACATTTTGAAAGATGCTTTGTTAGGGGTATGAGTTTTGGGGGTGTAAAGAGAGTCTATTTTTGTGGAGGGGGGGGGTGATTTGAGTCAGGCTTTTGTAAGCCAGCTTTCAAATGAGTTGACAGCTTGAGTGATTTCTTGGAGGTGAGTTGAGATGTTTAAACAGCATGATGGCAGATTCATCTGCCTACTGAATCAGGGTGCCTTCACAAGAAGACGAATGCAGGATATTGATAAAAATATTGAATAGAGGAGGGCAATGAGTGATCCTTGTGGGATTCCTGCAGAAGTGGAAGGGTATGCAGAGATGGGTCCTTGCCATATTTACAGCTTGTTGCCTGTTGGCAAGGTAGCTGTAGAACCACTGAATAGATGGAAATGACAGACCCAGGGTGGAGAGTTGATTGAGGAGTTTAGTGTGAAAGACCATGTCAAAGGCTTTTGATATATTTCGAAATACTGCAGATACACGTTTATTAGAGCTGCAAGCGTTACTGACAGTGCCCGTAAATGATAGCAATGCAGTGAAGATGGTGAAAACCATGTTGCGTATTGGCGATAATTTTATTTTGTAAGAGATCGTGGAGAACTTGTTGATTTTATTTTATTTATTTGACATTTGTTTACCGGGAAAGTCCAACTGGGCAAATACCCATTTTCAGTGGAGGCCCGAGTAGAAAATCTCCACATGTAAGAATTAAACCATAGACAGAAGTATAGCAATTTATACAATAGTAAAAACATATAGAGGTAAAAAATTACATCTTTCAAGGATTTTAGACAGGGGAGAAAGGATGGCTATAGAACAGAAATTTGTAATTTCAGTGGAATTACCTCTTTACGTAAGGAGATATGTGTCATTATAGGTAATTGTGAACATTGTAGTTGTTATAGTAAAGTAGATCTTTTAGATATGGTTATTTGATTACAATTTAGAAATTTACAACCTATGGTATTAATGTCAGCTTTAAGGAAATGAATAAAGTGATGAAATGTTTTCTCGTTGGACAAGAGTTTTTATAAATACTGTGAATGAAAGTACTGGTTATATAGTCTGAGGAAGCGTTCCAAGAAACGTGAAAGTGCTAACTAACCAGGTCTTCATCTATGACTTCTGTAGTTTTATTGCATAAGTAATAAAGTCAGCTTTGATTGTCGTGGTGTGCCTCCGAGTTGTGACTATGGATCTATTAATAAGAATGCTGACTGGGTATACCATTGCATCTGCTCCTTGACTTAAGTATTCTGGGGGAAGGTTGTCAGCTGAGGAAGATAAAGATTTTAGTTCATGTAAAAAGATTTTTTATGAGCATTATAGACACTGGTTAAAAGGTAAAGTGGGTGGAGCTGTCTGTGTGTGCATCAGAAAGGTTGCAGTTAGGCGAGTTGTGTGAAGGAGATGTGCTATGTTTTGGCTCCACTCTATGTGGGCAGCGCACAATTTCAAGGTATGCAATCTGGCCTAAGTCTGACTAGCATAGATAACTGCACAAAGTTCAAAGGATTGCAGGACTATAGGAGAACTGCTCAGTGTTGCCCAAATCTGATAAACACACCTATGATATGTAAAAGGCATGAAATACACAAGGACATAAAGAGAAATAATGTAGCTGTCAAGGTTAAAAAAAAAATAGAAGTTATTCTTAGAAAGAGGTTAGGGCTTACGACTCCTAGATCGAAAACTTGCAGTCAGCACACAGGCCACTACATAACTTGTACACTAGACAATTCAAAAGCAAGCACAACTTCACACATTTACAGGATCAGCGAGTGTGTGTTTTTGTACACACGTGAACGTGCATGCCTACACATACATATATATACTTTGTGTGTGTGTGTGTGTGTGTGTGTGTGTGTGTGTGTGTGTGTGTGTGTATTTGTGTACATATACATATATAAAAATATCTACACACATATAATAAAACACACATGCATAGTGTGTGCATTTTATATAAGCACCAAGTGCTCTCACATTAAACTGGGACAAACAAACTACTTCTTTCTCAAGGAGATAAACTGAGTACTGACTGGCAAGTCTAAATAGCCCTGAAACGCCTATGAATTTTATATTACGTACACAGCTATAACTACAGCTGCATATATCATTACCAGAGTATTTTAATTCTTCACAGCAAAACAGTGCAAGAAACTTCTGTGTGTGGAAGATTTTCAGTCCATATATCTCTAGTTAATCACTGTATAATAATCAGCTCAGACAATAGTAGTATAAGTAGTGAATGTAAACTCGTCTTAAGTCAAAAAAAAAATATATGATTTGAAATATTGCACAGAATTACTAAGTATTCGAAAGTAATCCAAGCAAGGCAGGCAGTCTGTTTCCAGTCGAAAATCCTTTATTAAGTACACAGACAAGCGATCCAAGTAAATCAAAAATAGAGTAATAGTTTCCTTACAAGCTTTCAAAATATATATATTCTTTTTATCAGGCAAGGGAGTGGTTTATTGTGCTGTAAAACAAAGTGTTATTGGTACACATGTTAAATTTGCATCCCTTCCCCCATCAGTGTGACATTCGAGCTGGTCCTGCCCTACTTAGTAACTGTCATAATAATATAATCCTTATGTACTTTAAATAAAATTTATAATAATGCGGTACCTCTTATTTAACCAAATTATTAAGTCTGTGATTTTATCCAAGACAATATACTACATGGGTGGAAATATATCAACCTTAGTCCATTTGGCAATCTATAAATATATAGCATATACATTGGATCGCTTGTCTGTATACTTAAAGGATTTTCGACTGGAAACAGACTGCCTGCCTTGCTTGGATTACTTTCGAATACTTAGTAATTCAGTACAATATTTCAAATCATATATATATATATATCTTTTTGACTTAAGATGAGTTAGTTCGGTACATCTACTACTATTGTCTGATCTGATTATTATACAGTGATTAACTAGAGATATACGGACTGAAAATCTTCCACACAGAAAAGTTTCTTACACGGTTTTGTTCTGGACCCACTATACTTGTTTAGTGGGTTGTTTGAGACTTCGGTGATACCAAGGAGATTACTTGTTTTTTTTTTTTTTTTAATTCTTCACGGCAGAACAGTGTACATATACTCTTAGGGCAGACAATTATCTGACAGCCTGCATAATTAATATACTGAAGCCGCAGCCTATCTTAGCACTGAATGGGTGCAAGGCAGAGACATTAATCCGGGACAGCACTGTTGTCTATCAGGCATACACAAATTACAAAGTTGGAGGGCCTTGCATTCAATTACAGCATGTCTTTGGGATGCGGGAGGAATCTGGCATGTGTAAAAAACCCAAGAGAAGGACGACACAGACTCTGCAGAGGATGTCATACAACTAAGAAAAGAACTGAAGAACCTAGCAGTAAAAGGCAACACTACTAATATCTCCCCGTACCACCCTGAAGTAGTAATCTAAGAAGAATTCTTGTCTTAGATGAATGAAGGAAAAGTACACTCACAAGGCAGCCACATGTTGCTTGCAATAGGTATCACAGTGGATAATTTCAGCTACATTATATTCTCTGACAACAGACTAGGGCTTTGGTCTGGCAGCCACTGCAGTAAAATAATGTTTCAAAGACTAAGTAATGACTTTTTTGACTAAGCACAATGTATAAGCGATTGTTTTTAAATTGTGATGACAAATTCCTCATAACATGCAACCCTATTTTTAGCATAACTACAGGAATGTTGGCATTAGAGGTATGCATGCAGTTCAGGAACACATTGAGAACCTAGTCCAGTTTCTCAGCATCCCCACAGCACTGTCTGGTTAACTGTCTTGCTTACAGTCGTAAACGAAACAACTGGAGGCTATGGGATTCAAACCAGACTATAGGAAGCAGAAGATTAACAATGTGCAGTCTGGATTCTTTGCACCGACTCCCTGACTAAGGAGTAAGGGGAAATCCCACTGCAGTTACCATTTGCAGATAATTACTAGTGCAGCAATTGGCTGAAAAATGAAACTCAAACACTTGACTTTCAGAAAAACTATCTTACCATGCGTCCTTCCATCATAGGTCTTGTACTATCCAAGTCTTGCCAGGAACTCAATAAAATATGACAGTCCTAAAGGATGACTAATGCAAACAGTTTTTAGTGAAGATACTTTGTTTTGTTCATGATGGAAATTTCTTGTAAGCTCATAAGTTTTTTTTTTTTAAGATGCATATGTTATGAAGGAAAAGTTATGGCATGCTGAATGTACTCTATATAAATTCACACAAAGGAAAAAAGATCAGTGCAACAAACAAGGTATTAAATTCAGCTCACCGTCTCATTTCCAAAGAGAATATCTACATAAGGCATAATTTCCATCAATGGCTTCATAAAATACTGGCTAATGAATGGTGCAGAGAGGTTCAAACCAAAAACTTTGTTCTTTTCTGAAGCGTGTTTAGCAACCTTCAGGATAGACTCAGGGGACACAGTTATGAAGAAGCCCTATAGAATAGAAAAGAAATATATACTGTTAAAAATATATGTAACAGTTCAAATTTTGTTACCATCTGTTCATTGTTTAAGGCATATTTTATAGTCTGTGAAGCAGTAGTAACTTTTCATGTTACAAGATGACAAAAAACAGATGGTGTACTTTAGTGCTACAGTTCAAAATAGGTTCATAGGTAGATACTAGACTATCTGCCCTAGGGCATTTATAAGCCTAGCCAAAGTGTATTTGGCTTCCGCCTCCCTATTAGATTAGCCTACTGTGCCACTGTAGAGTAGGTCACAGAAGGTACCCTTTTAAGATTAGTTTACTGTGCCTCTATCTAGCAGGGACACAGAAGAGATCCCAGGGGTGAATTTGCAATTTCCCATCCACGTGTCCAGATTTCGCTTGAAGAGGGTCAGCGAGGGGCTATGTCTAACATGAATTGGGATTCTATTCCAGAGTGAGGGGAGCCTCTGGGAAATGAATCTGTCCCTCCAGCATGTCCTATTTATCTTTGTGCTGAGGTTTAGGTCCCTGGAGCGTGTAGCTCTAAGGGACTTGGATTTTTTGAGGTGGAGCATGTCCATTAATTCTGGGTTTGACATGGCTTTGTACATCAGGCATAGATCGCCTCTGAGTAGGCAGTATGCAACTGAGTAGAGCTGGAGTTCAAACAAAAACACAAGGTCGTACTTTTCTTAAGCTTAAGTCTACCAAAGGCTCCTTTATCCACACTACTCTGCCATATGGAACATCTGCACCAAGTAACACCCTGCTGCAATATTTATAATGAAACTACAAGCAGCCATGTTACCTGAAATAGGAAGTTCAGATAAATTAATTAAGTTTCTCAAATTCAGCAGCAAAGTTCCTTGACAAAACTTTATAAGTATAGAAATTTCAGAGAAAACTGTATTTTGTAATTACCAATTCACACAGTATCTAGCAGCTCAAGTCTCGGACTGTGAATCTGTCTTGTAGTATGTGCATTAAGATACAAATAAGCATACTTTTCATATTTCTGAAATATTTCAATGAACGTACTCAGAGAAATTCTTTGCTGTCATGTAAAAGCTTATGTTTGGCTATCAAAATGCTTTAACAAAGATATGAACGCTTGTTTGTGAAACTTTAGGGTTGTGTGTGTGTGTGTGTGTGTGTGTGTGTGTGTGTGTGTGTGTGTGTGTGTGTGTGTGTGTGTCAACATCCCCACTATGGGCCAGTAATCAAGGAGCCTGAATCCACCACTGGCACTGGAGAGGGATATTCACTTGGAACAAAAACGGATACACCCAGTATTTCCAGATGCAGCTCTCTGCATCAAGCACAATTTCCCTTAAGAACATACAGGGAACACACACACTCCAGGGTCTGGATTTTTCTGTCTCCCTCTAGATCCCAATAAGACTCCCCACTGGCATAGCTATGGAGTTGAGACAGCCAAGTTCTGCAGCACCCTCTCTGTGAAACCAGTGCTTCGTGTCCCTGCTCCAAACAGCTAACAGATGCACACACTTGATTTTCACACACACAAACCTCTGAAAGGCTGGCTCAGATTTATTAGCTATGCCCCCTTCTACACAGACTATAAGGTAGTCACACCACCACCAGACACTCCAAAGCTAAATACTCTAAGGCTCTTGCAAGGGGTATCCAATTATAATGAATGAAATTAATATTAATACAAATGGTAATCTGACCAACAGCAAGGCTTTCAGGAGCGGCCAGAGCTGTCACCAAATATATACAAGTACTCTCAGAAATTAAAATATTCTCTGAAAGACCAGAAACAATGAAATGTTTAAATATATTTAATAATGGGAACAAAAAACACACTGACCAAAAACCAGAGGCAAGAGAGAACCACACGTACGCTAAACCAGTGTGGTTCTCTCTTGCCATTGATTTTTGGTCAGTGTGATTTTTTTTTTTGTTCCTGTTTTGCTCCTTCGCCACTCGGTGGTGTGGTTTTTCTTGTTCTGATATATTTAATAATAAAGAAAAGAACACGAAAATACTCAATACCTACTTACAGTAAACACCAGAATTTCAATCGCAGGAAATATTAAAACAACACAGAAATAGATATATACACAATACTCAGCTAATCTCACTATATTTTCCTGACTGATCTAAAGAATTACTACTGCCTGGTTTCACTTACTAGAGCAAGGCAAGATGAAGTAGGTGACAGATCCTTCTGTCACGTTCCAAAAACAGACTGCAATGAGACTTTAGTCTCATCTAGTATTAAACATCATTTCTGTCCTAGATTACAGAATGACATCACATACATCTGGTTCCCATGCTATCCACATTACTAAAAACTGCCAGGATTCAGCATGTGTGTCAATAATACATATACAGAGTTTTTCCTCAGATCTGTTGCAGCTTCTGGAAGTCAACTTCCACTTCTGGAAGTTTTAAGGATGGGTGAGGAACTTCTGAAGAATGGATCAGAATATCCGGCACTGGGTCCAGGATCCAAAGTTCCTCCTGAAGATGAGGTTGTAGGAAGAGGAAGCAAATTTGATGAGGCCAGTAAGGGGCTATCAGAATTAAGGTCCTTCACAATATGCTGGCTTTCTGTATGACTCTGGCTATTAATGGGAAGGGGGGAAAGCATATAGGAGTCCCAGGGGCTAATCGTGCATCAGTGCATCCCTTGGGGACTTCCCCAGAGGGGGGATTAGGGCAAAATACTTGCTGCATTTTGTGTTTGTGGACGTGGCAAAAAGATCGCAGCAAGGCTGGCCCCATTTGCGGAAAATGTTCTCCGCTCCCTCTTGTTTGAGTGACCACTCGTGAAGCATCAGTATTTCTCTGCTGAGTTTGTACGCAACCACGTTGGATATCCCTGGGATATGCATTGCTATTAGAAAAAGTTGGGAGGACATTGCCCACTGCCAAATCCTGTGGACCTCCCGACAAAGGGGATATGATTTGGTTCCTCCTTGTTTATGTGCCATACCACTGAATATTGTCTGTTTGGACTGCAATCGTTCCTACAGGTAGAGTGTCTTGGAATGCCTGCAACGCTAGAAGCATCCCTCTCATCTCTAGAACATTCATGTGCAAGTGAACCTCATGTTCTCACCACGTGCCTTGGGCTGTTCTTCCTGGATAATGCCCCCCTCCCTATCTGGGAAACATCTATGATCACCGTGGCTACCAGAGCTGGGGGAACAAAGGGTTTGCCTACTGTCACCTGGTCTGATTGAAGCCACCAAAGTACAACTCTTTTGCAAACTTGTGTCAGAATAATCTTGAGACACTGGAAGCATCTACATTGACCACTGAGCAAAAAGAAGCCACTGCAGGATCCTCATATACATGCGTGCCAGGGGAATTACTTTAACAGCAGCTGCCACTGTGTCCAGCACCTTTAGAACCTCTCTGGCCTGAACTTTTGTTTTGTGTAGAAGATTCAGGACTTGTTTTTGAAGGACCTGAATTCTTTCTTTTGGAAGATTTACCATCATTGTGACTGTGTTTAATTCTGCTCCTATAAAAACGGTATGATGAAATGGCAATATTGCAGATTTTTCATAATTGACAGTAATTCCTAACTGTGCAAAAAGTTTTAAGGTTGTGTCCCTTGCATGGATGAGTAGTTGCTTGGTGGTGGTGGTTAGGAGCCAGTCGTCTAAGTATGGAAACACTAGGAATCCTAGTCGCCTTAGGTGAGCCGTGACTACTGCCATGCATTTGGTGAACACTCTGGGGGCTGTTGTGATTCCAACGGGCACAGCCCAAAACTGATAATGACTGGCTCCTAGCCGAAAGCACAGATGACTTCTGGATGGCCTGTCCATTTTTATGTGGTAATATGCATCCTGAAGGTCTACTGAGCACATCCAATTGACCTTTCCTGGAAAAGGAAGTATTGACTTCAATGTGACCATCTGGAACTTTGCCTTTTTTACTGACTTGTTCAGTTTGCCGAGATCCAATATGGGTCTCTAGTCCCCTGTCTTCTTTGGAACTAAAAACAATCTTGAGTTCCAGTTCCTATTTGGTCTGCGGGGACTGACTGGATGGCTCTTTTTTCTAGCAACTTTTGAATATCTATGGTTGCTTGATCCCTCTTGATTGGGTGAAACATCTGGGATTCTCTTGATTTGCAGAGGTGGTATTGAAAAGGGTACTGAGTAACCTCTGGATATGATTCTTTGTGCGCATCTGTCTTTTGTAATTTTTAGCCAGGTGACTGGGTACAAAGACAAGCATCCCCCGACCGCCTACAGGATGGGACAGATGGGCCTTCTCTCAGGAGCGTTGAAAAGGCTTATCAAAAAAGGTTTCGTGGTTGCCTTGGTTCTGTGGACCACCTCTGCTGCCTGGTCGGCGTCTTCTGTTATTACTTCCTCCTCTACCCCTGAAGGAGGGTTCACAGTGTGTGTCAGGAAAAACTTTCTGGGATTTCAGGAACCATATTTTTCCCCTCTTTTGACCCTTGGGATAGGACCTGGAAGGGGTGGGAAAAATGTACTCCCACAGCAGACAGGGCCTGGAAGGGGTGGAAAAATGTACTCCCACAGCAGAGAGAGTTTTCCCTCCTTTTCACACCTGGTTAAAGTCCGTTTTACTTTAGGCCCAAACAAAGATGAGTCATCAAAGGGGGTATTTATGAAAGATGACTTGAATGGTTCCGTGAAGTTACAGAGGCGAATCCAGGAGTGTCTCCTAAGGGGGATTACTGAACACGCTGACCTATTTACGCCATCAGTTGCATAAGAGATTAGCCTCATGGACGAGTTCACTAGGGAGTTAAGGGTGGAGAGCTGGGATGACTCTTTCTCTGATATCCCCTCAGCTACCGAACCCTGGAGAGAATCTCCTAGTTCTTTTATGAGATCTCTCTGTAACCTAGTAAAATGGGTTAAATAGTTCAGAGACCTGAGGGTAAAGGCCACTGATGAAAACATGCGCTTTCCATATCTGTCCATCATGCACAAATCTTTATTCGGAGGATGAACAGATGAGGACGTTTCCGATAACTCCTTTTTAATGGCTGTTGCCACCAGCAAAGAATCTACCGAACACCTTTTGTTAAAAAAACTTCGTCTTCTGGGCTGTTGATAAATATATTAGCCTCCTAGGGATGGGCTCCACTGTGTCTGGAGACTCCCACGCCTTTCAACAAACTAATTCCATAAGCTCATCGAAAGGCAGATACCTAGGAGGAGGAGAGTCAAGATCCAAAAGCTTTCAGGTACACAGACTCCTCATCAGTAGGGTTGATGGACTTCCAGCCACCTCTCTGTTTTAGGATCTCTAGGATGTCTGCAAAAAAACATCCGCAGAGGGCAACCGTGGAGACCCTTCTGATTCATCGAGGTCTGTGTCAGATGTAATTGACTCCTGTGGGGAGTCCAAATGCTTCCTCTTGCAAGTTTTCTTTCAAGAACCCTCTTCAGAAGGATATTCTGGAGAGGTCTTGGAAGATAAGGGGTCACCCAGTGGGGTTTCCTGAAGTTCTGTATCTCTATGCCCTTGTGGAGTCGGTTTTGCTGAGACAGACACTAAGGGATAGAATGGGAGTAACCGAAGGCGAGGCTGTCTCTGAGGACAGGGCTCTCCTCACAGCCTCAAAAGCCTCCCTCCCATGAACCGAAGGAGGCTCCAGTTCAGAGGAATGGAGAGACACCCCTGGCACCGCAGGAGCAGATTCCGAGGCAGAAGTAGGAGCCGAACTCACATGAGCCGAAGCTCCGAGAGGAAGGGTCAGATCCGACAAAATATCAGCACCACTCATCCCCCCGGAGCCGGCCAGCGAGTGTTGGCTCCTAGACTCCCCGGAAGGCACTGAGGTAGTCGGAGCAGTCTGGGCCGAAAGTCCTGAAACAGGTCTCGGTTCAGACAATCCCATCACCATCGGTTCCACCCGTTCTGGCTCCAAAATCATGGGTCGGTCGGAGGAGAAATCAAGATAGAAGGGGGAGGTACAGTCAGTTTCTAAGCCCTGAGGGTCAGTTCCGATAAAGGTTTGGCTAATGCCGGTGTCTTCAACAGTCTCTGCACCACATGATCCACATCTAAATTGGATAGGCTCCTACAGGATCTGGACAATGGAGCTGGAAAAGCTGACATTTGCAGTAGTGGTGACCGTAACGTGGGGGATACCGGTTTCAATGCAGGGGACCAGCTCCGTACTGTTAAAACCAACGGATCTGAAACCATTGGAGTCAAGGTTGGCGCTCTTTCTGATCCAATCTCATTAGATACTGTTGGAGACATTCAAGGTGTCTTTTTAGCCGGCTCCAACTCCGACTCCTCTGAAGTAGAAGATCTTTTAGAGGATTTAGTTTTGTCAGATGAAGGGGACTTAGCCTCTAACTGGGAGCTTTGACCTTTCCCTATGGCTTTAGCAAAGCTAGACATTACCAGTCCCTTTAAAATCAATTTAATTTTCCTCTCATGGAGGGCTCTAGCACTAAAGGAATGACAAACAGTGCAAGGGTCCTGTAAATGACTTGCACCTAAACAATAGACACACTCTGTGTGTCCGTCAGTCAAGGACATATTTTGTCCACATTTTGGGCATTTTCTGAAATCAGAAGGTTTCAACTCTTTTGCCTGTTTTGACATTGTAACAGCAAGTATAAGGAATAACCAGTTATAAACCTCTCTAACTTAACTGAGGTTATAAAGATAACTATACAAATATAACTTCTAAAATGTACCAAGTAGAGAAGGTAAAAATGCACACACACAGAACCCTCAAACTAATGCTAACAAAGCTGAAGAAAAGAAGCCCTCTAACTTAAATGGACTTCTATGACAGAACTAAACCATGTATACTACTTTAAATATCTGAAATACACTAAAACAGCAAGAAGAAAAGGAGCCCTCTAAATTAAACGAGCTATTCAGTACAGCAATCCACTACAACTACTAAACACTTATAAACTACTGTAATTTAACTGTCACACTTTAATGATGCTTAAAGTCAAAAAACACACTATCAAAAAACTCTTGTCTATGAGACTGGATACGGTAAGGGTAGGCCAAACAAACAAAAGGCCTAGCGAGAGAGAGGGATTCTATTTTTTTTATTTTAATTTCTTAAATTTTAACTAGAAAAACAACAGCAAAAGTATACGATATAACTACTACCAAGCTATTCTCAAAAGTGACACAAAAAAAACAGCTTTAAATGAGAAAAAAGTAAGAAAAGAATTGTCACTTAGCCTGAGCTAGTGAAAACACTTGATCTGTTTCCGCAGCAAACGAGATCTGAGGAACACTCTAGGGCCTCATGGATAGGGGATTAGCCTCAGGCTAGTTGAAGACCTCGAGCTTGTAAAAAACGGCCGAGTCAGAGCAGAGGATCAGCTCCGAACCCATCAGTTAAGAATGAAGGCAAGATAGGACAACCTCACATCATCATTTCTGTCCTAGATTACAGAAGGACATCACATACATCTGGTCTGACTTCTGATTCCCATGCTACCCACATTACTAGAAACTGCCAGGATTCAGGACGTGTGTCAATAACACACACACAGTTTTGCTCAGATCTGTTACAGCTTCTGGAAGTCATAAAACAATATGAAACCTTCACCCTTCCAGAGTAGCAATTAGTTCACTCCAAAGACAATACAGAAAGATTCCTAGTACAGACTTTTTGTCTCTGGCTGCCTTGAGAACTGTAAGATACAATCTTTATGGCCTAAGCCAGGTAATTTAATTTCAAACTATTTTCAAACACACATTTCAAATACACATTTAAACAGTTACAATAATACATATACATTTCTTTTTCTGTCCAGCAGGGCACACTGTTGCTACATTTTTAACACAAGTAGCTTTACAAATACAATTTTCAACACAAGCATCTGTGCAAATAGTTTGATATACAAATTATATACAATTCTTTACAAAATACCAACTAGCTGTGCTGGCATATGTTACACATTCACTACTCTACTCCTCCTGGCATAGCTGGCAATACCTCACATCGTCACAGTGTGTATTATAATACATTATAGCAAAGATTTAGAATGTGCAAATGGAAGGACTGGTAATACTAGAAAGAAGGCTTTTACTGACATCATTGCTGTTTGTACTATTTTATCAGATTTTATTGTTCACAAAATATTTAAATTTGTCTTATCCTTTTTAACTTGACTTTTCCAAACAAGTTCCAGAATGTGCGTGTAGGCGGCTAAGGTGCGACACTCTACAGTATGCAGGTGCTAATGATTTAAGAAAAAAGTTCTTTACTATCACTAGCATACACAGCAGTCAGTGATAAAACTCCCCCACACCTTACATTTAAAAAATCTCTTGACTACTTACTATGCAGAACTACTTTACAATATAATATGAAATTCCTTTATATTCACATATTAAGAAAAAAAAATGTTTTTAACATTGGTTACTTCTTCAGTTCCAACATGGCCCTACTAAATATTGACAAAGTGGGTTTTAACACAATCAAAAACCTTCCGATCTTTTTGGACACTTCTTGTAATATCTGCACTGTATCTAATGGAGTTCACGCTTTACACTTCTCCCATTTATTCACTCATTTCACTTTGTTGCTGGTCTTCCTTCTAACTATTCTGATCTCCCTATACTGGCTTTTGGTTCAAGAAAGTACTCCTCATCCTTCTGGTCAGCTCCTGGGCTCTCTTCCATTACTCAAGAATTTCCCCTTTGTAAAAATGGAAAAGGCTTCGCTGGCAAAGACTCTCTATGGGCGTTATTCTAAGAATGAGCAGGATGCCAATCATCCAATATATTTTAGCTTGCTGGCTCTCTCTCTGTTGGCTAAACCTTTTTATTTCATCCTTAGTATTCTCTGCATTCTCCCCAGGAGAAAAAATTCTAAAGACAGATGGTTATAGCAAGTTGACTCCCATTTCTGACGCTCAAAAACCACTGACTGCCAGGGGGTCTACTTCGGAAGACAGAAATACCAGAATGCTGACTTTTAAAATCCCGAGACGAGAAAGCTGACAACCACAGAAAAATTGATGTTGATGAACAACGACTTCCAACTCCAGGCAAATAACCACTTGGCCACCATGTTGAACTTTGCCTCTCACCCCTACAGCAGTGTGACCTCGGAGTTGGTATATTTAGTTAGGGGGGTGTGGGGGCAACGCCCCCCACACTGGTGGGTTTCATTTGCTTTGGGTTTAATTTTTTTTTTTGCCAAGCAGTTACTTACCTGGAGTCGATGTTCTGGGACGTCAGTTTTCTGTGGTTGTCGACTTTCTCAACTTGGGATTTTAAAAGTTGGCCTTCTGATATTTTGGTATTCCGAAGTAGGCCCTGCCAGGATATTACCTTGGATCTTTGCTGCTAGAGCACAGTGAATAATCACAGAACTTCAAATCACTGTAAACTGGACCAACTATTAGCTTGCAGCCTGTTACTGGACACCCCCCATGTTCTCTGAATGCCCAGCTAGATAAATGTGAAGAGCTGGTAGTTCCGGACACAACACAATATAGTTGGAAGTTCAAGAACAAACCAACTTAGTGGTCCCCCAGCAAAAATAAACTTGCTAACAAAAGGAAAAAACACCTTAAAATATACAACAGATCTAAAAACCAATCAAGTCAAAGTTAATATCAGAAATAGTACTAAAACTTGAAAAATACTATAGGTCTAAAACAGCCCATGAGCATAGGTTAGCATGTAAAGCTAAGGAGAATTATAAATCCGTCTTTGCCTACATTAGGAAAATAAAGAACACCACCAACATTGCTTTGAACTTATTCAAAACTGCACCACCTAACTAGTGCCAATACACATTAGCAATGTTGCTGTGTCTTTCAGCTTTTTCCCTGTTAGGGGTCGCCACAGCAGAACTCCGGTCCGCTAATGATTGGTAGTTGATTTTTACGTGCCGAGTTACCAGCCCTGACGCACAACCTTCAACGAAGGTATGCCCATTCACGCATGTCTCCACGCAGAAGACGCTCTAGCTGAGAATCGAACCGGACAGTGTCTCACTGTGAGGCGACAATGCTACCGCAGCACCACCACCGCAGTCTCCCAATACATATTAGCAATATGTTAAACAAATCCAGTGACAATTTTACCCCACAGACTTCTATCCAAAGTCCATACATCCCTGAATCCCTTAAACCTATCATCACAAAGCAACATGCACTGATGGTGTTTTCTAAGATGAAAACTGCTTCCACAGGGTCTGAAAATGTACCTGGTTATTTACAAAGGTGGACCTGGTAGAACACCTCCTCAGATTGTTGAACCTAACTTTAGCTATAGGTTGTCTCTCTAAAGTCTGGCACACTACAGTAGTGATGTCACTTCATAAGGGTGCTTCCACCTCCAACCCTAGGCATTACCTGACACGTCTCATCTACAAAGCCATGGAATGTATTATAACTGAATGATAAACAATAATATCAAAAAATCTCATTAAACTCAATGTGCAGCAGTTTGGCTTTGTCAAGTAAGGATCCTGGCTACTGAATCTGATCAACTTCTTGAGAGGGTTACAGATGCTGTTGACAGTGGTTATGCTGTTGACATGGTGTATCTTGACCTGGCCAAGGCATATGAAGTCATATCCCACGCTCGTATTACAAGTAAGCTTAACTCTTTAAAACAGTGATCCTTATGTAGTAAGATGGACAGCAGATTAGCTAAAAGACAGCCCCACACAGTGCATGCAGAAAGTGCCTCATCAGAAAAAAATGAAGGTGACCACTGTTGTCACCCAGGGCTAAATTCTGAGATTCCCCCTTTACGGCATTTACTTTTCTAATCATGAGACTAGAAACCAAGACATATGATCACAAGCTTATCTAGGACGTAAAAAAGGAGCAGCCACCCCAAGTGCGAAGTGGTAGTGGGAATGACTGGCACAAAGCGATTGTTCTTAAGTGCTTGGTTGGCTTTCAGAAATGAAAGCTGATTTTTGCATTTGTGCTCAAAACTGAAGCATGCTAGCTCTCCATGTGTGGCATAAACTGCAGCAGCTGGTGGTTACAGATGGAGCCAAGTAGTTTGCCGGTGTAAAAGACGGAATGTTTTCCCTTTAATAGCCTCTCAGAAATCAGGAGTGTAGATCAAGAATGGATTTGGGTAGTTCCTTAAGGAGAAGAGCCAGATCATGAATAGGTCAGTTGATCTCCTTCTCCTCAAATGTGATGCATAGATAGGGAAAACAGAAGAACAGACCTGGGGCCTGCTGATAAGGACTGTGAGATCAGAGAAGGACCCTTTTTTACCTCAGAACACTACACCAGGCACCATAGTAGCTAACTACACCTCTGCTTAGGTTTTAAAATGACTAAGACTAGGAGTTATTGTCAAATCAGCCGTTAACACCCTAACCCTCCAGCAGGAACTTACACTTGTGAATACCTGGGGTACCAAAATCTAAATGCAAAAAATGGTAATATTTTGTATTCAGTAGATAACCCTCCCCCTCAGCATATAGCATAGTCAACACCCTCACTTTAAAACAAAAATGTTGATAGCGACCTTGAAACATGGGTTGATAAATTTCCTTCCCCATTACATGAAAACTAGTAATAAAATCCTTTTACATGGTGTAGCTAATTGCTAAGGAAATATCCATCTCTAGAGAGGGCACCATCGTTCCCTTATATTCATCGTTAATCAGGCTAATTATGGAGGACAATGCCCCTTTTGGGATGACCTCAGTATATACATACCACATGAGTAGAAAGCCCCCCCACCACAGAGCTTCCTAACATAGAAGATTAAAAGTTTATTCAGCCTGATCTACTAATGGAGACTGGAAGCACAATATCTTATGCACTATCCTACAGACTGGTGAGAGGATCTCTATACCTTACCTTTTGTGACACTAGGGATGTAGTTATTCTGGATCTCTTGCATCTCCACAAGTTTAACAGCTTCATACATATCAGGATAAAGGATCCAAATCTCCACCAGCAATAAATACAACATGATAGAAAGGTAAGTTAATCACCCTGCATGTAAATGTTTCATCTCCCTAGCCCCTTCTTACACTTATCAAAGGTATCAGAACATGTCAGAAATTTGTGAAGCATGGCTGGGCTTAAAAGACCCTTGTGGTCATTAGCTTAGTAAACACCTATGAACCCCAAATCTTCCCTTCTTATGAAACAGACTGCCCCTGCAGATTAAGCAGTGTGATATACTATCGTCCTTCATATGGATCCCAGATGACTGGACAGGTACCCAGAATTTAACCTCGGACTAGACTAGGCCTCCTGCAGAAAGGGGGGCTACAGCTAAAGGTGAATATTGACAAGGTGTAAATGGCATGAATCTCAGTTGCCTTGTAATTCGTATGATTTTTCACTAACATTCTGATGTCCCTATGTTTTAATAATTTCCCCTCTGCCACAGTTTTTTTTCCTCAGGAGCAGCTCTTTCTGCTGGTAAGACTGCATTTTTACTAATATAGGCTGCTTTTTTGGCTAGATTCGGAGCATGCACATGACGTGCCCTCCCAGTAAACAAATCTAGCATTGGAACACCAGTCTAGTAGCTTATTTGTCGTTTCATAACATTAACGCAATCTGTTCCTTTCAGTTTCTCTAATACAATGTACAGTCTCCGGTTTTCTCTGTAACCTGTGTCATACTATTTTTTGAAAGAGTACATCATGAGAAGCCTCTCATTTAGACAGTCTTGCCTTCATTTCAACCTCTGTTGTCTACAGTTTTGTCAGCCCATTAGAATAGCTACTTAAAACGTCTAATTTTCCAGCCTTTTTGTCATTTGGCTTTACATATTACTTCAGAATCTTACTTATTTTAAATAACTCTAGGTACATTACTGGAAACCATCTCCTGTACTAAAACAAGAACTTGAATTGCTTTTTTGCTGCAGAGCTGAAAAATTCTTCACAGCCAGAGCTCTGTCCTCTTATTTTCTGGTTGATTTTCCCTTACTTTCTCCAAATGTCTTCACTGCTGGCACCCGGATCTGTGAATTGTAATTACTACCCAGTAACTGAATTTTCACCCAATTTGTTTTTTTAAACACTCTCTCCATTTTCATATTAAGAGAGCTCTAATTATGAAGATCTCCTTCATATTTATGCCAAATATCAAGACTTAACCAAATTATTACTCACTTTCGGCACATAGGAGCTACATTTTACTTATTATAGACAACAAACATTGAACTAGCACCTTGGCTTATGCCTTCTAGGTTCACAAAACATCTAAAATATATACTTAATTAACTTAATTCATTCCAAACTACAAAACCAGAAGCACATAAAAGGCTAAAGAAAAAAAGAAACGCTTAGAAACATAAGAACAAACATTATTATTCCCACTTCCAAGATAAAATGCAATAACAATAGTATTACAACAAGCTTTTCATATAATTTAGGTCAAATATTTCACGTATTTCTTAAATGTAGAATTACATGCTACACTTTTTAAATTACATTTTAAATTAAATTAAATGTTTTATAAGGAGCTCATTAGTAACTCCTTAGGTTGCAAATTATCAAACAAAAATAAACCATGCTTCCTTATGTAACAAAACTTCAGAAGGATTTAACTACAACTCAGGACTTATCAAACACATACATAATAAAAAAAACTTCAGTAAGTCAAAATTACTATCATGCCTTTAAGAAAACTGTAATGTGACCAGATTGGTGAAGGAATTATTTTTAATATCTGTAATATGTTCGCGTATTCTTACCCTCACTTTTCACACTCTCTTTCCTATACAACACGTTTTACAAGTATAAACAAGTCATTTTATATTACCATCTTTTGATAGCGATTATATAACCTGGGAACTCAAATATATTATTAATGATATTACTATCATCCTTTCCTACATAATTACAAATTGTACATCCTTTACATTCCTTCACTATCAACTCACTACTCATCCCCATATGAACCACATGACTCCCAATACTAGGCGAACTTCTGTACGAGATGTTATGTTTTACACTTCTCAATATTTCATCAGAAGTCACGAATATACGCCACTCCCTCTATAAAGGGGGCAATAATGGGTTACAAAATATACTTCTTGTTTTCGCCCACCCTTAATAACTCTTCTACTAATCACTACCTTATTGTGTACACTCACCCTACACTCAACTTTATGCCATGGGGTGATTAAGAGATCATGCTTACAACCCCTATTCAACAATCAATTATTTTCGCAGCCACTTCCTGAAATTTACCAGCTTACGAATGTACACATTTAGCTCTAAAAAAATTCTCCATATGGAAAAGACTTAATCAGATGTCCCAAGTGTACACTAGAGGCAAATTGCTGTCCAAGAAAACAAAGGCAACGCCCCAACAATGAATAAGTACCCTCCTCAGCCTTAACAGACAAATAAGAAAACTTGTCAAATCCTCCAAGGGCTCCTTTGAGAAACTTAGCAAGTACAGCCGAGGATAACCATAAGGTCTTTTTGCAGCTATGTACATAACCTAAAGGGTAGGACGCAAACATGTGTAGAACTGGTGGCCAATGGTATCACACACACTGACCTCAAAGAGATGGCACACCTGCTAGCGGATAGGTGTGGCAAAAATTTCACTCCATTATCCCCTCCTAACTTGCAACAAACCTTCCCTCAAACTCCCCCCCCCCCCCCCCACACACACACACGCACACACATATCTGAAGTGCAGGTCTTCAAAGCCTTGTCCAAGTAAAAAAAAAAACAGCCTCTATGGGAACAAACAACATCCCAGGCTGTCTTCTAAACAGGCTACTTGCATCCAAAGTGGAAAGCTTCACTATTCCCTTGCAGAAGGATAATGATATCCAGGATGCGGAATCCTATACCAAGGCACTCTATATGCATCTTCAGGACTGCATGGACCGTGCTATCCCAAATAAAACCAAGACTCCTTCCTCAAGCAAGAAGAAACCAGTCTGGTGGACCCTGGCCATAAGCAAACTTTACAATAAAAGGAGGAGACTATAATAGAGTCTCCAGCCGACATGGAGATCCTCCAGAAGGGCCTAAATGAGACTGATGCATGGTGTCAAATCCATGGTCTCAAGCTAAATGCAAAAAAATGCATAGTAATCCCCTTTGGAAAAAACAGAGTACCCGCAAACTACAACATAGGAGGTAATCCCCTGAAATCTGAAGATGAAATAAGGGATCTAGGGACCCAAATAGACAGTCAGCTTTCCTTTGATAACCATGTTGCCAAAGTGGTTAGAAAATTCTTCTATGTGAGCCATCTGATCACGAAAGGGTTCGCATCAAGATCTAAGGATGTAATGGTGCCCCTCTACTCTTCCCTCATCAGACCCATTATTGAGTACAATGCACCAATTGGAATGCACCTGGGTAGACATCTCCAGCAGCTGGAGAGACCACAGAGGTACCTAACCAAGAGGATTACTGGCCTCAAACAGTTGCCCTATGCAGCATGATTGAAAAAGCTAAGACTGTTCTCTGTTGCATACCGCTTTCTCAGAGGCGATCTCTGTCTAACGTACAGAGCAATGTCCAACCCAGAATTGTTGAACATGCTCCATCTTAGCAAAACCAAATCTGCTCGAGCTACACACTCTAGGGATATAAACCTCAACACAACAATGAATAGAACATGCTGGAGGGATAGATTCCCTTCACAGAGACTTCCCTTACTATGGAACAGGGTCCCGATCTACATAAGACAGAGCCCCTCACTATCACTCTTCAAGAGGAACCTTGATGAGTGGATGGGTAACAGAAAGTTCACACCGGGATCACACCAACAGCACTACTAGATAGGGGCCAAGGGTACTAGCTGCTAGTACAAGGGTCTAGGGAACTACTAAAGGAGCGATGAATACCGCACAACGTGGCTGGGCTAATATATGCCTTCGGGCAGATAGCCCAATACCACCCTATAAACTAGCATCACCACTAAGTACCCTTTTCAATCATAGCCTAACCACAGGCTTTGTTTCTGCGGAATGGAAAACAGCAACAGTTATTCCCCTCCACAAAGGTGGCCTAGCAACAGACCCAGGGAATTACAGACCAATAAGCCTGGCCAGCCTCATCTGTAAGGCCATGGTATGCATAATTATGGACCTCATAAATAAAGACATTGGTGACCTCCAAACCCTGGATCCTACCCAATTTGGCTTCAAGGGCAGATCCAAAAAAAAAACAAAAAGAAAAAAAAAATACTACCTTGTTTGCTCGTTTCCCGCCTTTTCTAACTAGTATAGTCCAGATCCCAGGCTTTGCTGGTTTCAGGACTTCAGTTTCTGTATTCAGACCTATCCAGACCTTGCTGTGGTAGAGGGAGGTCCTACTGCTTACTAGTGAGAGTAGTGAGCATTGCACACCATATCTAATGCTAGAGGAGTGGTTTCCAGCTCTGAAATTGTAATTGTATTAGCCATTTGGGGATGATTTCTATCCCTTTCATCTTTTTGGCTTAAAAATGAGTGTTTGCGCACTGCGCAGCACCGTGGGGCTAAGGTCAAACTATTCCCAGTGCCAGAAAGGCTGCTCTTCAAATTTTCCCTTAGAACTAGCTGGTTTCTCAGTAGTAGCATTAAAATCTAAATCCCTGTGGCTAGCACTTGCTCTATAACTTGCAGGAAAGCACTAGGAAGCCTTAAACTGATACAAGCACTCAACTCTCCTTGCATAAAGGAGAAATTAATCGTAGGCACTAAACAGCCTATAATTGCAAAGCACCTTGCCAAGGTGAGGGAAAACAGCTCCTGTACTCTATAAAAGAATCGCCAAATTAGTCATGTCCAAAGGTCAGCTTCCAGTGATTTCACCTGTCCACTTGGTGAATCTGGGCATACTGGGGCAATGCAGCAATTGCCTCATGTACACAGACAACCCTCTCCTCCTACCACCCAAACACTACAACCTGCGAGAGATGCACTTACATAGCCAAACTGGAAGCAAAACTCTCTCCAGCCAAGATTGTGCTAGACAGTCAAAAGGAGAAGGTTAACACCTGCATTACACCTCAAGCAACACATAGCCCTTCAAAACCCACACCACCAACACATACACAGTAACACTAAACCCACATATACGGTGGCCCTTAACATTAGCCTGCCCAAGCAACAAGGACCTCCGAAGCTGATACGCAAACAAACACCAATCACAACTAAAGTGACACCTAGCTCAAAACACCAGTGTGCCACCCAACAGCAGCCCCTAAGGCAAGACAACACACCCAACACTTAAGTCATAGGTGACTCCATAGTCAGGCACACTGATGTCCCACTCACCAGGCTGAACAAGGAGAAAATTACTGTCAACTGCCTGCCGGGAGCCAGGATCCACCACATAACACATGCACTCAAGTCACTCCACAAGTATAAATATGACTCTGTCACTGTCCATGTTGGAGCGAATGACTTGAAATGTACCTCCCTGGACTACATGAAGAGAGACATGGAAGAGCTCTTGGATCATGTGGCCCAGGCAGCTATGACCCTAGCCCTGAGTAGCATCCTGCCTTCGCCCAGGATGATACCACAGTATAAGGACAAAATGATTGACTTAACAATTGACTAGTGTCATTCAAAGGGGATCCAGTATCTGTCTGCCTGGGACGACATGATCGACAAACCACAACGCTTTGCCAGAGATGGTCTGCACCTGTCGCCCCTGGGATTCAGGTTACTGGCTAAGGCTCTTGCCACCCACATAGTGTCTTTTTTAGACAAGGTTCAAATGACAAAACAACAGATAAAAGTATGTAAAATCTGACGGTAATGCTACTCAATGCTAGAAGTCTAAACCTCAAAATGCACTCTCTCGAGGCACTCCTAAAAATGGAGAACATCGATATCTGTGCAGTAACTGAGACCTGGTTCAAGGCTCCAGAGAGCACCCCTGCAATACCAGGCTACATCTCTTACCACACTTTTCAGCCACCAAACCAGGACCAAAACACTAAAGGTGGTGGAGTGTCCATATTCACCAAGGATATTCACACCTCCAGGCTAGTTGCCCAACACAATGCATCTGAAATAGTACAGGTACAACTAACACTAGGTAAGACTGCAATCCAAATTGTAGCTTGCTACAGATCCCCCACCATGCCCCAAGATTCTCACTACACCTTTCTAAACATACTGGAAAATATTAAGATACAACCCAACACCCTAATACTGGGTGATTTCAACTACCCTGCCATTAATTGGGAAAAATACTTTGGTACCAACACTTTTGCTCAATGGTTCTTGGAATTCATAAATTCCAATGCCCTGGATCAGCTAATCCGTAGTCCCACCAAGGACTCAAATATCCTTGACCTGGTTATTACCAACATGGGAGATCGATGCTCCACACCAGTGGTAACCCCCTCGTTGGTTAGGTCTGACCATAAGCTAATCACCCTTGACGTCCACATCCCACCCCCCACCCCCCAGTAGGGAAATCTCCATAAAAAACTTCTCCAAAGCCAACTTCATGCTACTCAAGTTAGAAGTGACAAACTTCACAACACCCATGCAGACGGGAACTGAAGTTTGACTGCCGAATCCTACACTAAGGCACTGTATGAGCATATCCACTCATGCATAAATCGTGCCATTACAAATAGAACCAAGACGCGCTCCTCCAAAACAAGGAAGCCAATCTGGTGGTCCCCTGCCATAAACAAGTTATACAACAGAAGGAAGAAACTGTTGCAGAGAAGAGGAAAATCCCAGGACACAAAAAACTCCCTTACCAGCCTCAGTAAGAAGCTGAGATCCCTCACAAAATCCTCCAAAGCTAGTTATGAAAACAAAATTGCCAAAGATTCTACGGACAACCACAAGGCATTCTATAGTTATGTCAAGAATCTAAATGATAATGCTCAGATCTGCTCTGAGCTACAACAGAATGGCATTAAATATACTGATCCCAAGGATATTGCCAATATCCTAGCAGATAGAGTCAGTGCCAACTTCGCCCCCCTCTCACCCCCTAAAGGGCCCATCTCAGTGCCAAAAGATAGCCAAATACTGGCAATCATGGCCACACAGGTAAAAAACGCACTCACCAAAGCTAAGAATACAACATCCAAAGGATCAGACGTCATCCCAGGCTATGAACTACAAAATGAACTGGCACCTCACCTAAGTGTCATGTTTAATCATAGCCTCACCTCAGGTTTCATTCCCAATGAGTGGCGCACAGCTAGTTATCCCACTCCACAAGGGGGGATCCACCTTGGACCCCGAGAACTATCGTCCCATCAGCCTGACAAGCCTGATCTGCAATGCCACGGAATGCATTATCATGGAACTTCTAAACAAAGACATTGGCAGCCACACCCAGTTTGGTTTTGTGAAGGGCCGATCTTGTCTCCTCAACCTGACTGACTTCTTTGAATCAGTCTCCAGAGCCATGGACAAGGGTAAGATGGTCCACACAGCCTATATGGACATCACCAAGGCCTCTGACTCCATCCCCCACTCTGGAATCATAGATAAATTTACTAAAATGGTCATTAATCCCTACGTCACTCGATGGGTCACAAACTGGCTTACTGACAGAACACACACTGTAAAAGTAGCAGACTCCAAATCCAGCTCCAGACAAGTGGAGTACCACAGGGTTCAGTACAGGGACCGCTCTTGTTTGGCATCTACTTCGCCGAAGTACAGGCCAACACCAAGGGACTCTGGCTAACAAAGTTCGCAGATGACTGCAAACTGGGAGCCATTATCGAATCCCCAAGTGATGTGGATATTCTACAAAAGGGCCTTACAGAGACAGATGCTTGGTGCCAGTACCATGGGCTCAAGCTCAATGCCAAGAAATGTATAGTTATCCCCTTTGGGAAAAAACATGTACCCATGAATTACCACATAAGTGGCAGTACACTAAACATCTTAAGTGTGATAAGGGACTTAGGGACACAGGTGGACAGTGGTCTCACCTTAGATAACCACATCACCACAACAGTCAGGAAATCCTTCTATGTGGCACATCTTATCACGAAGGGCTTTTCATCCAGAAAAAAGGAGGGCATTGTCCCACTGTACTCATCCCTCATTAGACCCATTAGAGAGTACAATGTCCCGTTTGGTATGTACCTCACAAGACACCTGTAACAGCTGGAAAGGCCACAGAAATACCTCACTAAAAGAATCACAGACCTAAAGCAGAAGCCTTATGCTGATAGTTTAAAAAAAACTCCAGCTATACTCTGTCGCATATCATCTACTCGGAGGCGATCTCTGCTTAACATACAAGGCCATGTCAAACCCAGAGCTGTTGGACATGCTACACTTAAAGAAATCCCAACCCCTCAGAGCCACGTGCTCCAGGGATCTAAACCTGGGGAGATAGATTCCTGTCCCAGAGACTGCCCATACATGTCAAGCAGAGCGCCACTTTGGCCCTCTTCAAAAGGAACCTTGATGACTGGATGGGAGATAGGAAATTCACCCCGGGGATCACGTCAGTCACCCTGCTAGACAGGGGACCAGGGAAGTAAATGTCCTGGGAAGAAATAGCCAGGAAACTGTTATGGCTGCGCTTGTATAGGCCCTAGGTCCGATAGCCTAGTACCAACCTATGAAATCTGGTGGATTTCTTTGAAAATGTGACCAGGGCCACTGACGAGGGCAAATCTGTGCACACAGCATACCTTGACTAGGCAAAGGCTTTCGACACAATCCCATTCAGGCATTACTAATAAACTTAGCAAACTGAATGTAAACTCCTTTCCTTGTAAGATGGGTTGCCAACTGGCTCACAAATTGGACACACTATCAAAGTGGGTGACTCCACATCAACTAGCAGACCTGTTAACAGTGGGGTGCCGCAGAGGTCATTGCTGGGACCTCTACTGTTTGGTATATACTTCTCAGAAGTTCATGTCAAAATTAATGGGTTGCAGCTTACCAAGTTTCCAGACGACTGCAAACTAGGTGCAATCAATGAATCCCCAAATTACATCAGTGTACCCATGAAGGGCCTCATGCAGACCAACGACTGGTGTATTAGCTACGGTCTCAAATTGAAAGCAAAGAAATGCATCATCATTCCCTTCGGCACAAACATTGTCCCCTCACACTATCAAATCAACACCAATAACCTAAGTACCCATGAAGTGGTAAAAGACCTGGGATCACAAATTGACTGCGACCTTAACTTCGACTACCATGTGTCTACTGTAGTAAGAAAAGCTTTCTATGTAGCACACTTGATTAGTAAAGGCATCGCCCTGCGAGCAAAAGAAGTTATAACTCACCTCCCATACTCAGCACTTATCCAGCCCATAATGGAGTATAACCCCGGGGGTCATCTCTGTGTCACTACTAGACACAGGCACAGTAAATTAGAAGTTATGTACTCACCATAACGTTCCATCTGAGTAGGTAGTTCATTTGTCTGCAACCTGTGGGTTACGGATCCGATAACGGATCCGAGCTGGCAACTTGTTTCAAGCTAATGGATCCGAGCTCCTAGCTCCTCCCTTCACCCATAATCCCCTGCTAACCCTCCATGACCTCAGATCGAGTTTGCCTCTCAATATATATCCAACAAAAGGATATCTAACAACTAGTAGATCCGAAGAAGGTCAGGGGGAAGGAGGGGGGGAAGGTTGCAGACAAATGAACTACCTACTCAGATGGAACGTTATGGTGAGTACATAACTTCTAAATCTGAAGTAGGATGTTCATTTGTCAGCGACCTGTGGGACAGAGTCCCCAGCTACCTGCACCCTGGGTGGCCATCATGGAAGGATATTACGAAGCACCGCAGAGCCAAAGGATGCTCTCCCTCTAGAAAGCAGGTCTAGCTTGTAGTGGTTGATAAAGGTATAGATGAAGCCCAAGTGGCTGCAGAACAAATATCATCCAAAGGAACTCTAGACTTGAAAGCCGCAGAAGTAGAAATGGAGCGGTTGGAATGAGCACAAACTCCTTCTGGTGCGGGTCTACCCGAGGCTTGATAAGCCAGTAGGATACATTGGGAAATCCAGCGAGATAAAGATACTTTAGAGACAGCTTTCCCCAAGTTAAATTTGGCAAAGGAAACGAACAGCTGGTCAGATTGTCTATGGCCAGCTGTCCTATGAGTATAAAAACGAAGCTGCCTATGAACATCCAATGAGTGCAGCTTGTACTCTCCCTTATTTTGATATTTAGGGAAGAAAACCGGTAAATTTATGGATTGATTTATGTTGGTTTCTGATGCTATCTTGGGAAGAAAGGAGGGATTGATCCTGAGGTACACTCTATCTGGGTGAAAAATCAGGTATGGAGGCTTCACAGAAAGAGCCTGAAGTTCTGACACTTTTCGCTGAAGTAATGGCTACAAGGAATGCTGTTTTCCATGACAAGAATTTCAGATCCACTGAAGCAGTGGGTTCAAAGGGTGGAGCAGTCAAGGCTTGAAGAACTAAAGTAAGATCCCAGGGGGGAACGGCTTCTTTTACAGGGGGTCTAAGTAAAAAGGTACCCTTGAGAAAGGTTTTACACAATTTGGCTGACATCAAGGGCCCTGTATCATGTCCCACATGATAATGAGATATGGCTGCCAATTGCACTTTGACAGTTGAACAACTAGCGCCTTCCTGAAAGAGTTCAGTTAGGAAGTCTAAAATGGATGGAAGAGGAGCTGTAAAGGGATCTAGATCGCGGTGCTCCGCCCAGATGGAAAAACGTTTCCATTTACTGTGATACACTTTCCTGGTGGAGGGCTTATGCGCTGCCACGAGGATGGCTTTGACTGGTGAAGAGATACCGGGAGTCCTAACTAGGAGTGGAACTGGAGCAACCAAGCTGTCAGTTTCAGATTGCCCAGGTTTGGAGTTGGCAAGTCCAATGGATGGGAGATGAGATCCGGAATGGGATCTAAAATCCAAGGGTGATTCACAAGGTGAGACCACAGGTAAGGGAACCAAATTTGTCGAGGCCAGAATGGGGCAATGAGAATCATCTTGCTCCCCAACCGCAAGGCTTTCTGTAAGAGTTGTATCATCATTGGCAGAGGAGGATAGGCATAGAGTAGACCGGGTGGCCAAGCATGCACCAGAGCGTCTCTTGGAGTTTCCCCTGGAGGGGGGATTAGATCGAAGAAATTGTCGCATTTGGTGTTTGATGGAGATGCAAAAAGATCGCAGCAGGGTTGCCCCCATGTTGCGAATATCTGCTTTGCTACTAGAGGATTGAGAGACCACTCGTACGGGGTAAGAAGGGTGCGGCTGAGCTTGTCCGCTAGGATGTTGGTCCTCTCCGGAATGTGCGTTGCGATCAGAAAGCGGTTGGTGGAGATCGCCCATTCCCACACTCTCATGGCTTCGCGGCAAAGAGGACAAGATCTGGTTCCCCCCTGTTTGTTGATATACCAGACCACTGACATGTTGTCCGACTGAATTGCAATCGTTCCTGCGGGGAGGAAGCTCTGAAGTGCTTGCAACGCCAACAGCACCGCTCTCATCTCCAGAACGTTGATATGCAGGGAGGTCTCTGTATCGTTCCACGTGCCTTGGACTGTCCTGCCTGAATAATGCCTCCCCCACCCGAGGCGGGAAGCGTCCGTGGTCACCGTGGCGATAGGGGGAGAGGTGCTGAAGGGACGGCCCGTATGGAAGTTCGATGCTTGGAGCCACCATAGTAGCGCCCTCCTGCAAGCCTTGCTGATAGCAATGGGATGGTGGAGAGGAAGGGATAGGAAGGACCATTGCACTAACAGAGTCCATTGCAGTACTCGCATGTTCAAACGGGCGCATGGAAGGAGTGTAATCGCTGCCGCCATGGAGCCTAGTGCCCTCAGGATCAATTCCGCTGGTGAAGCCTCTGAATGAAGGATAGCCCACACATGAAGTTGTAGGTTCCTGATTCTCTCGGAAGTTAGGAAGGCTCGCAAATCTCTGGTGTCTATTCTGGCACCTATGAATTCTATGATCTGCGTCGGAGCCAGTAGAGATTTGCCGACATTGATAGTAATGCCTAGTTGTGGGGCTAGATGGAGAAAGAAGTCCCTGGCCGAGCAAAGTAGATGCCTTGTTGGTGCGGTCAAGAGCCAGTCGTCCAGGTACGGAAAGACCTGAATTCCCTGGAGTCTCAGGTGGGCCGCAATCACTGCTAACACTTTGGTGAACACCCTGTGGGCTGTGGTGAGGCCAAAGGGAAGGACCCTGAACTGGTAGTGACTGGCCCCCAGCCGGAAGCGAAGGAACCTCCTGGATAGTTTGTCCATTAAGATGTGGTAATACGCATCCTTGAGGTCTATAGAGCACATCCAATCGTTTTTCCTCAAAAGGGGGAGGATAGATTGAAGAGTGACCATTCGGAATTTTTCCTTAGTTACTGACAGGTTCAAGCGGGAAAGGTCTAGGATGGGTCTCAGGTCCCCGCCTTTTGGCACCAAAAGAACCTGGAGTAGAACCCTAATCCGAGCTGGTCTTGGGGGACGGGCTGGATGGCTCTTTTTCTTAGCAGCTGCTGTATTTCTGCGGCTGCGGCCTCCCTCTGATCGGGTGGTACATCGGGGAGGTTCTTGGATTGGGGGACATGAAGTATTGGTATTTTGTACCCTCTGGATATGATGCGAAGCACCCAGCGGTCTGTTGTGATGGACTCCCATGCCGCCAGGTGTTTCTAAAAACGCCCCCGACTGCCTCCAGAGTGGAGCAGCCGGGCAACCCCTCAGGGCTGCTGCGCAGGCCGCTCAGAGAAAGGTTCTCTGGACCCAAAGTTTCTCGGAGCCCCTCTGCCCCTGGGGCGACGTCCTCCCTGTCCACCTCTGCCACGGCAGGACTGGTTGTCCGGAGCTGGTTGGGAATGTTGTGATTTCTGGAACCACAGCTTCTTCTGACCCTTTTGGTTCCTTGAAAAGGACCACTGGGGAGCAGAGAAGCAGACTCCGACGGCAGACAACGTCTTCCCGTCCTTCTCGCTCTGGACAAGTGTCTCGCGAACTGTTTTGCCAAATAGGGCAGAACCATCAAAAGGGGTGTTCATGAAGGATGCTTTAAAGGGCTCCGTAAAGTCGCAATGACGGAGCCAGGCCTGACGTCTCATGACTAGGCCTGCTCAGCTAGCCCTAGCGGCTCCCTCTGTGGCGTGGGACAACAGCCGCATAGAGGTGTTTGAAATAGATCTCAGAGTGGCCATTCGGGTGGAGTACAATTGTTTATCCTCCTCCGACATGGACTCGGGGATGCAGCGTATTCTTTGATAAGATCCCGCTGCATCCTGACGACATGTGCCATATAGTTCAGAGACCTTACTGAGAAGGTCGCTGAACTAAAGACTTGCTTCCCTAAGCGATCCATCAAACGGGACTCTTTGCTCGGTGGATGGACTGAGGGACTCTCCTGAGCCAATTCCCTCTTTGTGGCTGCCGCCGTCAACATGGCATCTACAGGGGGGCCCTTACTCCAATGTGATCGGTCTGAGGGGGGGCTAAGAATCCTATCCGGTCACTTCGGTATTGGCTCCAAAGTGTCCGGATCCTTCCACGCCCTGGTGGTAATGAGGTCCACCAGGGGGTTGGCTGGAGGGGACACCCAAGAGGTAGACAGGCCTGCCTCGAATGCCTCCAGAAACACGGACTCGTCAGAGGAAGACTTAGGGGCAGACCACCCACCTCTGATTCTCAGCATCTCCATGATGTCTCCAAAGGAGACATCCTCAGGGGGTGATCTTGGGGAGCCTTCCCCTTCCTCCAAGTCCGTGTCCTCGGTTAAGGACTCAGGGGAGTCCACGTGCCTCCTTTTGCACTTATGCTTGCTTCCTTGGGGGGACTGTCCGAGGAGGCCTCGCCAGCAACATCTTGTTCCAATGGAACTATCTGTGACATCGAAGCAGGCTGTCCCTTTGGCCGGGTGATGGAAGCCTGGCCCAGCAGAGAGGGAGTGCAAGGAGGAGTCGATGCAAGGACCAGGGGTCTGGATGCTCTCAACAGAGCCCTCTCCACAACATCGAAGGCCGAGGGAGAGCCACTCTCCAATGGATCCGAAAGTCGGCTCCCACTCGGATCCGATGAAGGGATCGGAGCCGGCGCCGAGACCGTCAGATCCGAGGGACCAGTGTGCTCCGACCTGGACGGAGCCGAAGGCACACTGAATCCCCCAGATCCGAAGCTCGGACCACGGCTCCGAGAGGTCAGATCCGAAGTACCAAGTACTGTTGGCGCCGACCTACCCCCGGCTGCAAGGCTGCTCGGCTCCGAGCGCTCCGAACCCGGGTAGCGGGTCGGAGAAGGAGCAATTGGGTGGAAAAAAAGGTGTCGAGCTCCCCCCCTGAGGGGGGGGGGGGCAAGAGCACTCCCATCTGCAGCTGGGCCTGGATGAATCTTCGCATCATCCGGTCCAAGTCTGCGTCTGATAAACTGAAGGTAGATCTCGAGGAGGCCACCGAGGCAGGCCTGGAATGCCGCCTCGATGACCTCGACGGAGATCGGGTCTCCTCCTCCTCGGGCCCCGGGGAGAAACAAGGGGATCGGAGCCGAGGAGGAGGAGACCTAGAAGCAGTGAAGGGAGAAGCCTGCTTAGCTGGCGGGGCCGAAACGGAGGTCTCGGCCCGCCGCTTGTGGTGCTTCTCCCTCCGTTTCTCCCTCCTGGCCTCCCTGTCCTCTGACACTTTAGCGGGAGTTTGAGTCCCGGACGGAGGCAGGGGGGGCAGGAGTGGCAACTACCACAGGCTGTGGTGGAGCCACGGGAGCAGCAGAGGTGGCGGAGGCCGAAGCCGAATCCGGGGGTAAAAGTCCCGCCAGGACCAGCTTCGACCTCCGCTCTTTCAGTGCCCTGGGGTTGAACGCTGCACAGATGGTACAGCCCGAGGTGAGGTGTTCAACCCCAAGGCACCGAACGCACCGAGTGTGGCCATCAGCCGGGGAGAGCTTATGGCCACACTCGGTACATTTAGAAAATATGGCTTTTGGGGCCTCAGCCATTCCCTTTTTTTTTTTTTTTTAAACTAAAAAAGAAAAGCAACTACACACACACACAGACCCCAAAAGACACGCAACACACACTCACACACTAGCGACCAGCGAAGGGAGGGTACTAATTAAAAAATAAGGAACCTAACTCAGACACACTTTAAAAGTATTAATTTAAACTAAAAAAGAAATTCCTGACAAAAAGTACTTAGAAAAAGGTAACTTTTTCTTCACTTATCTGACAAGCTCAACAAGGATCCAGCCATCCACAAGCGCGGCAAACTAGATCTGAGGTCATGGAGGGTTAAGCAGGGGATTATGGGTGAAGGGAGGAGCTAGGAGCTCGAATCCATTAGCTTGAAACAAGTTGCCGGCTCGGATCCGATATCGTATCCGTAACCCACAGGTTGCTGACCAATGAACATCCTACTTCAGATCTAATTCTATTATGTAAGGGGGTCTTCACTGTGTCACTACTAGACAGAGGCACAGTATTCTAAATCTATTCTGCACACTTTTGTACCATTACATGGGGTGGCGAAAGCCACATCACTATGGCTAGGCTTATAAATGCCCCAGGGCAGATAGCCTAGTACTAAACTATGAAACTATTTGGTATGTACAGTACTAAGCACCTGCAGCAATTAGAGACACCTCAGAGGTTTCTAACAAAGATGATGAAGGGGCTCCAGCATGTGCCTTACACAGACCGACTGAAGTCCCTGTCACTATACTCCATATCATATAGACTTCTTAGGGAAGACTTATGCCTGGCCTACAGAGCAATATAAGACTCAAACCTAATGAACTTGCTGCATATCTGTAAATCAAACATAATAGGGCTACCCATTCCAGGGACCTAAATATGGCCTGCAACTTAAATAGGACATGGTGGAGGGACAGATTTACCTCCAAGCAACTGCCGCATCTTTGGAAATAGGCTACCAATTCATGTGAAACAGGGCACCTCTATGACACTGTTCAAGAAGAACCTGAACAAGTGGATGGGGCACTGTAAATTCTTACCAGGGATAGAACCCACAACTCTCCTGAAAATGGGCAACCATCGCTAAATGCTATCGTGGGTACTGACTAACATTTCTATGTTATTGTCAGGGCATTGTCAGACCCCACTCTGATGAACCTCCTGCATATCCACAAAACAAACAGTACCAAAATTACCCATTCTAAAGACTTAAACCTTGCCTGTGATATAAATAGGACCTGCTGAAGAGAGAGTGTGTATCCCAGGGACTACCCCCATCTATGGAACAGGCTCCCCATCCATGTGAAGCAGAGTCCCTCCCTAATCCAATTCAAGTCCAACTTGGACAATTGGATGGGAAACCATTCATCCTTGGTCTGGCGCCTATGTCTCTGATGCAGATGGCCTAGTAATCTTCTATGATGCTATTAACCACAGTTCCCTTCCTATATAAAGTTGAGTGATCTCATTATTAAGAACGAATATTAATACATCCAGATAATGACCCTTATTTCTATGAATAGTATACACTCAAGACAAATCAAAATAATTAGTTTGAAGAACCTGCATGAAGTTAATAAACTTTCCCTGAAGACCCTTAATTACAAAAAACAAATCATTTGTTAAAATAAGAGTCCCCATAAAAAAAAAAAATCTGTTCAAATCTCTCCATAAATAAGAAAGCGGTTTATAAAAATTCTCATCAAAAAAGAAACAATTATAATTCAAAGCAAAACTGGTAACATCTAATACACTTGGTAACTCGTTAACATTAGACAAATAGCAAGCAATAGTACCTAAACCACACTTATGCTCAATAGAAGTATATAAACTACTAACATCTACTGCTACTAAAAATAATCTTGTCAAACTACTTTTCTAATCTCTCTCAAAAAATGTTGAGTATCTGTGATAAATGAGGGTAGTTGTATAACACAGGGTTGAAAAAACTTATCTAAAATCTCACTCGTCCTCTGCAACAGACACCCCCCCCCCCATTTGAGAAACAATTGGTCTACCTGGGGGTTTGTCCATATTCTTATGTATTTTGGGTAATGGATAAAGTAATGGAATTCTTAGATTAACTACCACTAAGGTATCCTTCAAGCTTTGCATACAATACACCCTTTTTCAACTCAACCCTTAATTAACATAACAATCCCACTTTGAACTTTTTGTAGTGGATTGCTACCTAACACCTGGTATTCTAACATATTACTTATTAAATTATTGCACATCATTCTATAAAATTCATCCTTCATAACCGCTACATTACTCTCTTTATTAGCAGGTTTAACTACTACTGATATAATTTTCCAAACACTTCAAGGTAGCCCATTCCTCCTTTATAACACTGAAATTAATAACATACTCAGAACATTTGCAAATATATGAAATTATATCACCCTTAATAACATTATAAAAGACCAATGCTGCCTTATTTATAAAGGGGGGAACAAACATTTTTTTGACTTTTAAAACTTAAAATCTAACATTATCTAACCAAGTTACAGTAACATTTCTATTACTGCTTTGCATACAAAAATAATGTTTAAGTTACAACTTACGTAACAGCAACCATAGATCCATCAAAAAGTCAGGAAGAAAAATCTTGCAAGTGGGAATAAACTTTAACTCCTTATTTAATACACTGTCTGTGTGACAGTCAATTCATACACCACCAAAAAAGTGGAACAAACTTTCAACACTCCATCATTGTTCCTTTCTGTTTTGTCCTTCATGCATTAACTAACCTTTTTCTTCACCCCTTCATTTTGATAGTCCAAACCAGTGTCCATATCTGTACTAGAATTTACCAATCGTTCTTTCTTATTAACATCAGTTCATTTTACCAAACTGTGTTGTGGGCCTTTATTGTTTTCTGAAGAATAAAACACCTGGCCACATCCTCGGTGGCCACTATTACCTCATCCTTTCTTCCCTGCTGCCACTGACGTCATCGCGTGTTTGACCTGTGTTTTGTGAAAAGGCCACTTTTTATAGATTTTAATAATAGTATTAATACTAAATTTTATCTTGGAAGTGGGAATAATAAAGTCTGTTGCTATGTTTCTGTTTCTTTTTTCCTTTCTGCTTTTTTCTTTATCCCTTTAGGTGCTTCTGGCTTCTTAGTTTGGAATGACTTAGTGTTTAAGTTCAATTGAGTATAATTGATTTAAGTATGCATGTGTGTATATATATATATAAAATCAGTATTTCAGATGTTTTGTGAACCTAGAAGATGTAAGTTGAGAGCTAGCTCGATGTTCGTTACCTATAATAAATACAATTTAGGTCCTATGTGCCAAAAGTGAGTAATCATTTTGAGTGCTCTAATTATCCTGCCATTCAGGGTGCAGCCATCTTGTTAGTCTGATATTCTTCCTCTCACTTGAAAATAAATGCAACATATTTATTACTAGGGAGAAAACCGTTAACAGGCAAACCCCCAATCTTCAATCCTTTGTTTTTAACTGAGTTTCTCTCTCTCTCTCCCTAACCCAGATAACACTTGACCCTTCAGTATTCCTCACAAGCAAACCACTGGGTCAGAGCTCTTTCTGCCCCTCCTTCCTAAATAAGCATGTCTCCCATATTGCATCATCAGGGCTCTTCCCACCACCATACAGATTCCTGTTCATCTCCGAATAAATTCCATCGCTATAGCAACTTCGTTACTGTCCTAAGACTGCGACAAGATGTTACACCACTACTGTTTCTTTTCATACCTACTACACCTATGTCTTGCCAAACTGCAACTTAGTAACTCCACAAACTGTTTCTTTTCGTAACTGTTACCTGTGCAGTGACAAAACACTGGTTAGTAGCCTTAAAACCCTTTTTTCAATTATAAAGGAATTCCCAATACTATTCTAGCATGTCCAAAGGTCAGTTGTCAATCTCCTCTCCGGTCCAGCTCGTGAATCTGGGAATCTTGAGGCAATGTTACAACTGCCTCATGTACACAGACAACCCTCTCCTCCTCCCAACAAATTCCAACACATGTGAGAGATGCAACCATATAGCCAAACTGGAGGCTAAGCTCTCTCAACTCAGTACTGGCATAACCAGTCAGGAGGAGAAGGAAACCACACTCACTACAATTCCAGTCTCACATAGACCTACCACGACAGCAAACCAAACACACAAAAACATACTCGGAGGCTATAAATAAAAATCTGCCTAAGCAGCAGAGACCTCCAAAGCAGACACCCAAGCAACTGCTACCCCAAAACAAAACACGTGCAACACATAGCTCACAAAGCCAGTGTGCTGAACAGTCACAGCCCTTAAGGCTAAACAACACACCTGATACACTTGTAATAGGTGACTCTATCGTCAGGCACACTGACGTCCCGCTCACCAGGCTGAACAAGGAGAAGGTCACGGTGAGCTGCCTGTCGGGCGCTAGGATCCGCCACATAACACAAGCACTCAGGTCACTCCAAGGCAAGTACAAATATGACTCGGTAATTGTCCATGCTGGTGTGAATGACCTGAGACGTACCTCCCTGGACTACATGAAAAGAGACAGAGGAGCTCTCTAAGCACGTAGCCCAAGCCGGTATGACCCTGACCTTGAGTAGCATCTTACCCTCACCAAGAATGATGCCACAATATGAAGACAAGCTGATCAATTTCAACAATTGGCTTAAGTATTGGTGTCATTCAAAGGGGATCCAATGCCTGTCTGTCTGGGATGACATGCTCGACAAGCCACGATGCTTCGCTAGGGACGGCTTGCACCTGTCACACCTGGGCTTTTGGATATTCGCAAAGGCTCTTGCCACCCCCATAGTGCCTTTTTTAGGCAAGGCTCAAAAGACAAACCCACCTCCATAGGTATCACAAGGGATAGGAAACTAAGAGTAATGCTACTCAACGCCAGAAGTCTAAACCTCAAGATGCATGCACTCGAAACTCTCCTTAGCATGGAGAACATCGATATCTGTGCAGTAACAGAAACCTGGTTCAAGGGTCCCTAGAGCACCCCAGCACTACTAGGTTATACCTCATACCATGTTTTTCGGCCCCAAAACTTGGACCGAACCACAAAAGGAGGGTGAGTATCAATATTCGTCAAAGATACCCACACCTCCAGGTTGGTGGCACAGCACGAAGCATCAGAGACTATCCATGTGCAACTAACAGTGGGTAAAACTGCCTTCCAGTTTATAGCCTGCTACAGACCACTCTCCCAAACCCAGGAACCCCACTCGGCCTTCCTGAGAACACTGGAAAATATGAAGGTCTCTCCAAACACCATTATATTGGGCGACTTCAACTACCCTAACATAGACTGGGAGCATTACTCTAGCTCCAACACCCTAGCCCAAAGGTTCCTAGAATTTATAAACTCAAATGCTATGGAACAACTTGCTGCCACTCCCACAAGAGGGGAAAACATACTGGACCTGATCATCACCAACATGGGGACTCTATGCACCAGACCAGAAGTGTATCCCTCACTGGTAAGATCAGACCATAAACTAATCTCACTAGATATTCACATCCCGACCCCAGCCACTGCCCAGAAAACCACAGTGAAAAACTTCTCTAAAGCAAATTTCACACTCCTCAAAACCGAGGTGGAATCCTTCAAAGCCCCCGGGCCTGTGGAAAATACGGCCCAGACCGCAGAATCCTTTATAAACGCATTCTATGAACACCTTCAGGAATGCATGGATCATGCAATCCCAAATAAAACCAAGACCCAATCCTCCAAAGTTAGGCATCCTGTCTGGTGGACCCCAGCCATAAACAATCTATACAATAGAAGGAGGAAGCTACTACATGATAGAGCAAAATCCCAAAAAGGGAAGGCATCTCTTATCAGTATTAGCAAAAAACTACGGGCACTCATAAAATCGTCTAAGGCCAGCTTCGAGAGAAAAATTGCACAGGACACTAAGGATAATCACAAGGCTTTCTTTAGTTATGTTAGGAACCTGGGTGGGAATTCCCAGATATGCTCAGAATTAGTCCAAAATGACAAAAAATACACCAAACCCACAGACATTGCCAACATCCTAGCTGACAGGTTCAGCGTAAACTTCTACCCCCTTCCCCACCAAAAGGGCAAATATCTATCCCAACAGAGTGCTGCCCCCCTGACATCTCAGATGCTCAGGTAAGAGCTGCCCTCTCCAAAGCAAAAAACACAGCATCAATGGGACCAGACAGTGTCCCAGGCTGCGTCCTACATGAACTCCAAGAAGAACTAAACCCAAACATAAAACTACTGTTCAATCTCAGCCTTACTACAGGATATGTACCCAAAGAGTGGCGTACAGCAACAGTGGTCCCTCTCCACAAAGGTGGTGCCTCAACAGATCCTGGAAACTATCGCCCCATAAGCTTGACTAGCTTGGTCTGCAAAGCTATGGAAAGGATCATCATGGACCTCATAAACAAAGATATTGGGGACCTACAGACACTGGATCCTACCCAGTTCGGCTTTGTTAAGGGCAGATCCTGCCTCTTAAACCTGGTCGATTTCTTTGAAACAGTCACCAAAGGCCATTGACGAGGGGAAGGTGGTCCACACAGCCTACCTGGACCTTGCAAAAGCCTTTGATACAATACCCCACTCGGGCATTATAGATAAGCTCACCAGCTTAAATATAAACCCCTATGTCACTAGATGGGTTGCAAACTGGCTCAAGGACAGAACCCACATGGTTAGAATTGCTGGAGTCATGTCAGACTCCAAACCAGTTACAAGTGGCGTCCCACAAGGCTCAATCCTGGGACCTCTCTTGTTCGGTATATATTTCTCGGAGGTACAGGCTAACAAGGAAGGACTGTGGCTGACCAAGTTCGCAGATGACTGCAAACTGGGAGCCATAATAGACTCTCCAGCCGACACAAGCATCCTACAAAACGGCCTCATAGAAACAGACAACTGGTGCCAGAGCCATGGCCTCATGCTAAACGCCAAAAAGTGTATAGGCATCCCCTTTGGCAAAAACAAAGTGCCCACAAATTACCACATAGGTGGTAATCCATTAAGTACGGAAGAAGTAATTAGGGACCTGGGGACTCAAGTTGATAGCAATCTCTCATTTGACAACCACGTGGCCAAAGTGGTTAGAAAAACATTTTATATAGCCCACCTAATCATGAAGGGATTCACATCTATATCAGGGGAGGTCATCGTGTCTCTCTACTCATCTCTCATCAGGCCCATAATTGAGTACAATGCCCCTTTTGGGATGTACCTTACCAGACACCTGCAGCAACTGGAAAGACCCCAAAAGTACCTCACCAAGAGGATCAAAGGGCTCAAACAGATGCCATATGCTGCCCGGTTAAAGAAACTCCAGCTCTACTCAGTGGCATACCGCCTGCTCAGAGGCGATCTGTGCCTGATGTATAAAGCCATGTCCAACCCGGAATTAATGGACATGCTGCACCTCAGAAAATCCAAATCCCATCGAGCTACACGCTCGAGAGACTTGAACCTCAGCAGTGAAATAAATAGGACATGCTGGAGGGACAGATTTATAACCCAGAGGCTCCCTTCACTCTGGAATAAAATCCCAGTCCAGGTTAGGCAGAGTCCCTCATTGACTCTCTTCAAGAGGAATCTTGATGAGTGGATGGGAGATAGTAGGTTTACCCCGGGTATCACTTCTGTGTCACTGTTAGACAGAGGCACAGTATACTAACCTTGAAAAAAGGGCATAGCAAAATAAATTTAAAATGGGTGGCGAAAACCAAACACACTCTGGCTAGGCTTATAAATGCCCTAGGGCAGATAGCCTCGTATGAACCTAAAACTTGTTTATACAACACTATTGGTCTCTTACTGCATGGCAATCAACTGTATAGCTTCAGATTACTTGCACACTTCTCTGTTACGAAAAGTGGAATCTGCAAATAAAACTTCTGTTGATTAATTCAAGAGATGCATAATTATGTGAATATATAAGTGAATAATATTTTTAATGACAGAAAATGATGAACCTCAGAGATGCGAAGGAAAACTAAAGAAGTAAAACAAACAGCATTGCTGAACCACTGTGGTTAAACTTCTAAATTCTAGTGCTTGTTAATATAATGTACAGATTCAGTTCAAGGTTAAGACTCCTACATTTACATGAGCCTCAAAGTAGCAGCAAAATATCTGATTCAGTATGTTAAAAGTCAAAACAAAATAAAAAAAAATATGTTCATGGCCCAGGGTTTATAATTTGGCAAACAATATAAAAATGCATATTATGTTTACTGACAGTGCCATTAGTCAAGTGAGAAAAGTAGTGAAGAACTCATAAATGCTCTAGGCAGCTTTTTGCAATTTCTGCAACTCAAAATCTTAAAGTCTGTGAAGACCCACAACTGAGCAAATGTGTCATCCCCATTTTAATTCAAAAGTTGAGGAATAAATAATTTTCTTTCACTATTAAACTGCATATTCTAAACCTTAATTGCCATTTAATACATAGAACATAGCTGCTACTGCTGTACAGCAGTAGAATTTTACTTGCTTGCCTCAATTTGTATAAAGATTTTCTGTTACATTCTTAGTGAAATATTCGCTACTTAATGTCTACAAAATAAAACCTTCACCCTCTCTCACCCTGTATTAATGTATGTATGTGTATTGCAAGTCAATCTTTGAAAATTGAGCTAATTGTAACCAAGGCAGCCCATCTCTCTCATGTTGGTTTTTAACGGGATCACACATGATTCTATTCTCTTGTTTTACTAACTCTATTCAGTTATGACACTACTACGGTCTGTGCTGCATGTTTGGTGGTGTGGTATAGCATGCCTTACTTCACTGACAGCCTCATGAACTTTTCACTACCAGTAATTTTGCCAATGCACTCCTATGCAGTTTATCGCTAAAACAGATCCTTCATGGATTAGCTCACCTTCCAGGATAACAAATTTAACAACAAAAAGTAAAATAAAAATGAAGCTGGTATATCACAGAACAGCCAAGCTGGCAATAAATGTAGAGCTTTCTTCACTCAACTGTGCTATCTACTTTCATCTGGCCCACCTTCCAGAACTATTTAACATTTATTAAATTCTGCACCATAAACAATGTTCCATATGCTATGGTTACCCTGAAAGATAAAGAAGGAACATCTAGGTACATGCCGTACAAACAGCTACAGTACTCTAATGAAATGTTATTAGAGGTCTGTGTTATGAGGTTGAAACCTGGGGACAAAGGACATGATTTAACAATTTCCAGTCAATGGAATCTGTCAAGAGGCAGATGTGGGTCACCTCAAGGGCAGCCCTTCTCCATAGTGTCTTTTATTCTGTCACCCTACACTTCAATTAAAATAAGGTTTGCATATCTCTATCGTACCGTACGTCTGCATAATGACTGAACCTGTTCTGCATCCCCTTATATATTACAGTCTAGAGTGGAATATGCACTAAAAACTGTGGTTAGACATGTATCTGCATCAGTAATGAGCCATTATTTCATATGCACCTCTGACAACCATCTGATCACCTCTCCAGTAAGCAGGAGCTAGTACAGTAGTAACATGGCAAGGATTTTGGCCTCAAAACCGCCTGCTCTGCCCAGAATGCTGTAATACACGCTGACCATTTCCTCTACTGTACCACAGACGTACATGTTTTCCCTGCCTGGCCTTCTAGCATCCCAATTCTGTTTCAATTCTAAGATCTTCAGAGACGCATCTTACTTTTTTTGCGTCAGAAGGCAAACAGTACCTTTTCCTTGTTCCTACAGAGTTTGTTGATCTTATCAGTTTTTGTCAGGCGTATTTAGAAAATGAGTTGTAATGCTGCAAAAATGTCTCATTACTTTGTTAAAGGAAAGGATACCGCTTGAATGACCATCATTTCTGCTTCAAACTCTTGTTCTGTTTCTCAAAATATGTGCTGATATGACAGAACATGGACAGCTGCAATGACTAAACAGCGTCAGAAATTATAGTTAAATAAATGTTACTGCTCAGGAAAATATGAACTATTCTCTACTTCTACATACTTTGAGTAATCAGTATTTGACATGTGCCTGAAATTTGAGGATTTTTTCCCCCAACTATCCCTGGCTTTGTCTTCTTTCAAGGCAAAAGCTTATTAGCTATGCAGACAGGAGAGGCATCACTTTTCTATTAGGAGTTTCATTTCAAAAACTGCAGCTGATATCCTTGTAGCTGGTGATTTCTTAAGTGCAGTACAATGCCTTTATTGCTAGGAAATCAAAAACCTAGAGGTGTTTAGTGAATGAGTTTAATGACTGCAATGGTAACTGTGAGAAAGGCTAACCGTTTCAGAAAGAGGAGTGTACCCTAAACCTCCTAAACTTGGTGGACTTCTTTGAGACAGTTACCAAGGCTATAGACGAGGGAAAGGTGGTACACACAGCCTACCTAGACCTCGCTAAGGCCTTCAACACCATTCCCCAATTCTGGTATTACAGACAAGCTTACTAGCCTGAACATAAACCCCCATGTCACAAGATGGGTTGCCATCTGGCTCACGGACAGAACCCACATGGTGAGAGTTGTGGGAGCTAGGTCCGACTCTAAAACGGTTACAAGTGGCATTCCTCAGGGCTCAGTCCTAGGACCCATCCTGTTCAGCATATACTTCTCACAGGTACAGGCAAGCACAGGAGGACTATAGCTGACCAAGTTCGTAGACGACTGCAACCTAGGGGCTATAATTGACTCTCTGGCTGACACAGACATCCTCCAAAAGGGTCTCACTGAGACGGATACCTGCTGTCAAAATCATGGCCTCAAGCTAAATGCCAAAAAGTGCATAGTCATCCCCTTTGGAAAAAACAAAGTACCCACAAACTACCACATAGGTGGTAGTCCCCTAAATACGGAAGACGTAATAAGGGATCTGGGGACCCAAGTAGATAGTAATCTCACCTTTGATAATCACATTGCCAAAGTGGTTACAAAATCCTTCTACATGGCCCACCTAATCACAAAAGGGTTCGCATCCAGATCAAAAGAGGTCATTGTGCCCCTCTACTCATCACTCATCAGACCCATCAGAGTACAACGCCCCATTTGTGATGTACCTTACAAGACACCTGCAACAGCTGGAAAGACCACAGAAGTACCTCACCAAGATCATCACTGGCCTCAAACAGATATGCAGCTCGACTGAAGAAACTCCAGCTGTACTCGGTTGCATACCGCCTACTCAGAGGTGATCTCTGCCTGACATACAAGGCCATGTCCAACCCAGAATTGACCTAAAGAAAACTTTATCCCCTCGAGCCACACACTCTAGGGCTCTAAACCTCACCACAACAATAAATAGGACGTGCTGGAGGGATAGATTCCTGTCCCAGACACTTCCCATGTTTTGGAACAAGATTCCAATCTACATTAGGCAGAGCTTCTTGCTAACACTCTTCAAAAGAAACCTTGATGAGTTGATGGGAAACAAAGTTTACCCCAGGGATCACTTCAGTGGCTCTGCTGGACAGAGGTACAGGGAACTAATCTAAAGGGGCGGCAAAAGCTCATATGGTGTCGATTGTGTGAGGTTCAAGGTTTTTAAAGCTTTGAACATATAATATAGACCCGGTAAACCAGTTCTATTTGAGCTAAAAGCTTTCAAGGATTGCCAAAACAGAAGTGGTCAGATAGGGGGGAAAAAGCACTAGTTATAGTATATGGTTGTGAAAAAGGTCACGTGTATATTTTTGGGAAGTAAATACTAGTAGCAAATAATAACAGTGTACATTATTTATTTATTTTTTCTCACACAAGGCTTCAACCAGGTTACAAAGAATAACATATCCTTTACAGGAACATGATTTGAGAGTGAATCAGGAGAAGAGCTGTATATAGCAGATAAACTGATTTTTTTGAACATGCCAGAGCAACAAAAAAAAATCATCTTGAGAGGACAGTTAATTGGATTTTAATGTGGTTACATATGACAGAAAAAGAAGCTTGGAGTTTCGGAAATGTACCAAAAGTGATCCATAAATGCAAATCCTTTAAGAAGATGCTCTGAGATAATGACCAGAAGAGAAGGTTATTGTAAGGAAAGATGTCTAGCATTACTCTTTAAAAAAAAAAAAGAGAGAGACAAGTTACATTCAGGAGTTATTTTAAAGCAGATAAATTGATAGTGCCAAATCAGATGAGAAAAAAACTGGTATACAAGCGGGTATGGTCAATTATGAAGAAAGAATGTGCAATGTTGATAAGGAGTGTCTGCACAGTAAAGTATGTAGTTCAGAAATGTACCATGTATGTTAATAATACAAGAAAAGATGTGTTGTCTTGTATATTTCTAGATGGACCATGGAACAACAGTAGGAGAATGAATGTCTGCAAGTCCTTTTATGATGCACATCACATTACTAAGGGTTTTGCATCCAGGAAGAAGAGGTCATTGTCTCCCTCAACTCTTCCCTCATTAGGCCAGTCATTTAGCACAATGTCCCATTTGGCATGTACCTCACTAGACACCTGCAACAACTGAAGACATCGCAAAAGTACCTCACAAAGAGGATCCTAGGCCTTAAATATTTGTCCTATATGGACAGACAAAAAAAACTCCCAACTATTCTGTCTCATATCGCCTACTTAGAGGCTATCTCTGCTTTACTTACAAAGCCATGTCTGACCCAGCTCTGTTAGAAATGCTACAGCTAAAGGAATCTCAAGTCCTCCGCACCACACACTACAGAGACCTCAACCTCATTACCACAATCAACAGAACATGCCGGAGGAACAGGTTCATAACCCAGAGCCTACCCATGCTATGGAATAGACTTTCCATACATGTCAAGCAGAGCACCTTACTGGCCCTCCAAGAGAAATCTTGATGAGTGGATGAGAAATAGAAAATTTACCCCAGGGATCACTCCAGTGGCTTTACTCGACAGAGACACTGGGAACTAAGGTCAGGTGGCACAATGCCAGGGTAATCCTATGGGGCTAGGCTTGTAAAGGCTCCAGGGCCGTTAGGCTAGTACACACCTCTGAACCTATAAGACAACACATTCTGGCTAGGCTTATAAATGTCTTCAGGCAGATAACCTAGTACCTACCTATGAACACATGTGACTGCGATTTTCTGGAAGCTAGACTAAATCATCTGCAAAAGAGGGAAAGATTAATGTTGTTACAAACTTTGATGAGGAAAAGGAAAATCTAACCTTGACTGATTGCTGATGTCCAACAGCATTAGTGAAAAAAGTACAGTTATGTACCTACCATAAATGTAGATGTTCGGGTGTATTCACTGTTGCAGTCATTACACTTGAGCTATCCTGCTGGCAGGCTACCTGCAGTAGGCCTGAATTCCAAAGTCCTGGTCCGGCGTCGGTTGCTGTCGCCTCTTCCCTGACGTCAATGCGCCAGGGGTATAAAAGATGCAGCCGATGCCATTTTCTTCAGTTTTTCTTGCCCCAGATGTCAGGTGCCCCCAAAAGGGTAGGCTAAAAAAAAATTCTGTTCATAAAAAAGCATGCACATAACCTTCATCTACAAGCAAATACACCACATAGGTTGTATAGAATAGAGAAGTACAGATAAGTCCCAGCAATGAAAGGGGGATGGTGGGAGGGTAACCTGGACTGCAACAGTGAATACACTCGAACATCTACATTTATGGTAGGTACACAACTGTACTATGTTCATCGTGTTTCACTGTTGCAGTCATTACACTTGGGTTGAATCCCAAAGCTGAGGTTGGGTGGCTGGGCCTAAATAGAATTAGGAGTGGCTATGAGGCCCTGCAGAACTGCAGTGGCAAAGACTGCTCTGGATTTAGAGTAAAGAGGTAAGTGGTAGTGCTTTGTGAAAGTGTGCACTGAAGTCCAGGTTGCAGCCTCCAAAATGTCCTTGGTTGGTACTCCTCTGAGGAAGGCTGCTGAAGTGGCTGCTGCTCTGGTAGAATGTGGCCCCAATGCCCTTAGGCACTGATTTGCCATGTCGTGAATAGCAGAAATGAATGCAGTGGCCTATCCATTTTGAAATAGTCTGCTTTGAAATAGCTTTTCCTTGCAATCCTGCAGCATATGCCACTAAGAGTTGTTCAGTCTTTCTGAAAGCTTTAGTTTTGTCCAAGTAAAAGCGTAGCTGTCTGTGTATGTCCAAAGAATGCAGAAGTCTCTCCCCCTTATTCTGCGGGTTTGGATAAAAGGTAGGCAAATGTATGGTTTGGTTAAGAGCCACACTAGACACTACCTTATGCATAAATGTTGGGTTTGTCCTTAGAGAAACCCTGTCTGGATGGAAAATAATAAAAGGTTCCACAGCCATTAGTGCCTGTAACTCTGAGAATCTTCTTGCTGAAGTTATTGCAAGGAGAAGAGCTGTTTTCCATGATAATTATTTTATCTCAGCTGTATTGGCTGGCTCAAAAGGAGGCAGTGTGAGTTTTTACAAGACAAAATTGAGGTCCCATGCAGGTATTGGAGCTCTCCTTGGAGGTCTTATGTTTTTGGCCCCTCTGAGATACTGCCTTAGCAGTGGATGAGAAAAAATAGGTGGGTCCGTATTGTAATGAGCTGAAATGGCAGAGACATGGATCTTAATTGATGAGAAGGGATAGGCCTTTGTCCAGCATTTCAGTTAGGTATTGTAAAATCTGAGGAATATTTGGTACAAGCGTGTCAATTCCTTGTAACTGGTTCCAAGCACAGAATCTCTTCCATTTTTCTGCATAAGATTTTCTGGTGCTGGGCCTCCTGGCCTCCAAAATAACATCCATAACTGCTTTAGAGAGAGGTGTGTTCTGAATGGTTATGTTATCCGCCATGCAGCCAGATTTAGGGTTCTGAGTTGGGTGTGCAGGATCTGATTGTTTTGTTGGGTCAGCAAATGAGGAATTTGAGGTAATGTCCAGGCTGGGCCTTGAGACAATCCCTTTAGGATTGGGTACCAGTGCTGGCGTGGCCAGTCTGGGGCAATCAGGATAATTTTTGGCTTCTCTTGTCTAACCTTTAGGAGTACCTTGGGGAGAAGAGGCAGAGGAGGGAAGGCATATACTGTAAGGGCTTTCCAGCTGAATGAAAGGGCATCCACTTTCCATGCTTGTTTGCGATAAGTCCCAGTGCAGAATCTCTGTAGCTGGCAGTTGTGAGGGGAGGTAAATAGATCTATGTCTGGGCATCCTCATTTCCCTGTTATCATGCTGAAGATTTGTGGATCTAGTTTCCACTCGTGAGGATCCATGAGGTTTCTGCTTAGTTCGTCTGCCAAAGTATTTGTTTTTCCTGGCAGGAATTGTGCTTGCAGGTGTACCTGATAAGTCAATGCTGTGTTCCACAAAGTCATGGCTTGTCTGCAGAGGGGATAGGAATGTGTGCCTCCTTGCTTGTTTATGTACCACATGACTGTAGTTTTGTCCGTCTTTATCAGCAGTTGTCCTGGATGAAGTAGGTCCTTGAAGGCTGTCAGGGCATTCTGTACAGCTAGCATCTCTTTTTGATTGATATGAAGATGCATTTGGCTTGTGGGCCATGTGCCCTGAATACATTTTCCTGCCATGTGTGCCCCCCAGGCATAATCTGATGCATCTATTGTTAGTGTCTGCCTGGCTGTGGGTAAAGTGAATGGCTGTCCCTTGTTGTGGTGACAGGTCTGTGCCCACTATCGAAACTCCTGTTGCAGGCAGGAAATTAGAGTAATTAATGTTTCCAGGCTGCGGCAATGTTGAGTCCAAACACTTTTTAGATACCATTGTAGTTTCCTCATATGCAGTCTTGCATATGGAATTAGAAGAATGCAGGATGCCATGTAGCCCAGAGCCTGCAGAATTTTTCTTGCAGATAACTGGGTCTTTGTTGTCATACTTTCGAAGTAAGAAGTCAGTTGCCTTTGTTTGTCTGGTGTGAGATAAGCCATCTGGGCAGTTGTATTTAAGCTTGCACCCAGGAATATTATCTCTTGAGAGGGTACTAGTTTTGATTTCTTTTCGTTTACCGTGTACCCTAGGCAAATTAGTAATCTTTTTACAAATGCCAGATGCTTTAGTAGAATGTCTTTGGTCTCTGCTTGAATAAGGCAGTCGTCCAAGTAGGGATACATTTGAATTCCTCTTTGTCTGCAAAATGCAATTACTGGTGCCAGGCATTTTGTGAAGACCCTGGGCGCAGTAGATAAGCCAAAGGGCAGTGCAGAGAATTTGTAGTGCATCGAGCCAGCTATGAATCTGAGGTATCTTCTGCAAGACTGTCTGATTGGGACATGCAGATATGCCTCTTTGAGGTCCACAGTTACAAGCCAAGCCTTCTTGCCCAGCATGGGCAGAGCTGCTGCAGAGTCAACATTTTGAATTTTGGAACGCCCAGAAAAGTATTTAGAATAGACAGGTCCAGAATTGGTCTCCAGGCTTTGTCCTTTCTTGGTACTAAGAAAAGTCTTGAGTAAAATCATTGTCCCTGCTCTTGTTGTGGCACTGGCTGAATAGCCCTCATGTCCATGAGAGAAGAAACTTGTTTTGTGCCTCTGCCCATTGATTATGTGGCAGGTCTGGCATGCCTTTTGCCTTTGGAAGGGTGTGAAAGTGGAACCTGTAGTCCTGAGACACTATATTTAAGACCCATTTGTCCTGGGTGATCATGTGCCAATTTTGTGAAAAAAGTGCTAGCTTTCCCCCTAAGGGTGCTGCCAAAAGATAAGTGCTTGGCATTGGCAGAGCAAAGTCATTGGGACTGTTTCCTATAAGGCTGTGATTTGTCTTCTCCGCTTTTGGAGGTAGAAGCACCCCATTGTTTGGGCCTGTATGAGCACTGGGGCTGTTGTCTGCCTCTAGGTCATCTGTATCTGCCTCTTTGTGGCCTGTCTGACACTGGAAAGGACCAATTCTTAGAAGGCCAGTTCCTGCTAAATCTGGGTGGCTGTACCTGTAAGAAATCCTTTACTGTCTGCATAGATTTAGCTTTATCCTCCATTTTCTTCAAAACCTCTTTTGCCTTAACACCAAACAAAGTACCATGCTGTAATGGAGCATCCAATAATTTTGCTTTAACATGATCAGGCAGATTCTGTTCCTTTAACCAAGCATGCCGTCTATGACAGAACCTGTAACTGCGGCCCTGCAAGAGGCCTCCGGTGAATCAAAACCACATTGCAAAGTATGCTTTCCCACTTGTTCAGCTGCATGCAATAAATCCTGCATTTCCTTGTTCTCAGAACATTCAGAATTTGTCAACATGTTCTGTTTTAACAGTGACATTAAGTATTGCTGATATTTAAGCATATGAAACTGACAATTTAAAGCCCTTACAGCCAAGGTAGCAGAAGTGTAAACTTTTTTCCCTCATCTGTCCAGTGCCCTTGAATCCCTATCTGAGGGAACAGGGTTTTTTGCAGTAGAGGCCTTGACCCCTTTGGGACGCTGAGATATAGTTTCTGGGTCAGCAGCAGGGTTTTTGTATAGAAATTTATGAGAATCTGGAACCCTGTGGTATCTGTCTGGCCGGAGGTAAAGAGTCGGGAGACAGTCCAGACTCTGAAAATACATCATCTACGATGTCTAGAACAGGTGGAATAGCAAGAGGTCTGTGCTGAGGTAGTAGAAGAAAGTCTCTGAGCCTTTTCTTAGATTCTGAGTAATCTTGGCTCTCCCAGTGGAAATGCTCCCTCATGGTATGCAGGGTTTCCCCAAAGGAATAATCCTCAGGAGGAGAAGCTGAAGGAATAGATTCTTCAGCATCAGAATCCTCATAGGGAGGAAAAGAATATCCCTGTTCTGAAGAGGAGTCAGAGGAAATGGAAACCTGATCAGAGGAATCATATTCATTGTCTTGCCTGTGCCTCTTATCAGGAGGGGGATGGGAACCCCTGATCAAAGTAATTAGGTCTTTTGGCCATTTTGAGCATCTGTTTCTTAGGCATGGAAGTCTGTCCTGGAGAATGCTGTTCATGTTTCCTCGTCTTTAAAGCTGTTTTAGACTTTGTCTTGGATGCTGAAGTTGGCTTGATATAAAGCTGTGTAGGTCTGAAAACACCCTCAGAAGCCGATGCCTGCTCAGCGGCTCCAGACTCATCTGAGGGATTAGTTTCTGAAGGCCCAATACTTTGAGTATCCAGAGGCCTAGTTGTCTCCACGTGGGAGTCGGCGGCGGCCTGTGGCTCTGAGGTAGCGGGTGTCAGGGGCTGCGAAAGTGCCTCACTGACACTGTATTTTAATAAACCGAAATGTCTTTAAATAAGACTGGCAAGAGTTTTTTTTTTTTTTAATATGTGCGCACCTTTCTCCTTGTGCACTGGTAAATGCCAAAATGGTGGGTATGCAATGGGTGCAGTGTAAACGTATCACTCAAAAAAAAAAAAAAAAAAAAAAAAAAAAGCGCCTCACTGAGAACCGGTGAACCGGGGACTGGCCTAGAAGAGGCTTCGTTGTCGGTTTTGGACCTCGGATGCCTGTCCTTTTCTTTTTCCTTGCGCTTTTTATGAACTCCGGTCGTCGGCTGTTCCAACGGCATTATATAAGTTAAACCTACGGCCAAAGTAATGAAATGCAAAATCGTACCGAAGCTTAATAGTGCGTTGGTTAAATCTAGCACAAAACCGACAACTAGCAACGTCGTGGTCAGGGCCTAGGCAAGGAATACAGTAAGAATGAAAATCCCTATGAGGTATTTGCTTCCCACAAGACATACAATTATTACCTTTTTCTGACATCGGTCTGGAGCAAGAAAAAAGTTTCCCCAACGGGGTACTTAGCTTTATTGAAGACTTCGGATCTGAAATTCAATTTCGAAAATCTCAGGAATCGGCCGACCGGCACTTGCAAACTGCTTTTGCTTCGGGCACCGCGCGGCAAGAAAGACTGAAGAAAATGGTGTAATGGTGTCGGCTGCATCTTTTATACCCCTGGCGCACTGATGTCAGGGAAGAGGCGACAGCAACCGACGCCGGACCAGGACTTTGGAATTTAGGCCAACTGCGGGTAGCCTGCCAGCAGGATAACCCAAGTGTAATGACTGCAACGGTGAAACACGATGAACATCAGTGCAGCTTTAGCTGGTTAAGAACAGAAATAGCTAACTGCAGCTGTGCAGGAAAAAAAAGGGTGACTGACGAAGTCTTAGGCCAAGAAGGATGCCTAAATTTCCAACTCCGCCTGGACTTCACAAAAAATCAACTCTCTCCTACTCTGGGCTAACAGGCTCTCCACTTTTCTATCTGACCCTGTAGAAATGGTATAGGTAAAAGTTTCTTACTGGCTCAGCTAGAATATTGTTTCCCTCTAACTACTGCAGTCTCTAAAAGAAATATAGCCACTGTTCAGTCCATCTCAAACACCATTTGCAGATTCATCACCCCTCCCCCATAGAAATGAGCACCATTGCAAAACCACTGAAAAAGCTAACTAGCTACCTGCAAAACAAGGTGCTGACTTTCAATTTGCCTCTCAAATATTTTAACTTGCCACAAATTACATCTTTCTCCAAGTAGCCTCCAGGCTATTCAGAGATGCACCAACATATAACCATAGCCATCTTAACCATTCATGTCGTTTCCTCCAACTACCCTGCCCAAATTACACTTTATTGCACAGACCATGCTTTCGTACTTTTTGTTCCCAAACTGGGAATCTCTCACTTGTTTTCTTAAAGATCAAGCACCTTTCCCAATTTTCCATTCAGAAATAACATATTTCAAGACTTTAGGAAGAAGTTTCTTGTGACTCTTTCAGCATGCCAACTCCGTTGTCCACTCTGAATATAATGTGTGAATATATTGCATTTTGTCAGCCACTCTCTATACAACACCATTTATTTATTTATTTTTACAGTTTGTTTACCAGGATAGTCAATTGGGCCCAGAAGAGCCTGTTTTCAATGGAGTCCTGGGGAGAAAAGCTCCATGAGAGATTATACAAATATGAAAAAATGCATAAAGAAATGAGTAATACAGTAGTAAAATACAGACATTCTATAGACATAAGACATTATACAGATGTCGGACCTTATAAAATTTTGAAAAAATCAGTAACAAATGAGTAATACAGTGTTGAAATACATTTTACAGAAGAAAATATTTAAAAGAAAATTGAAAATTTGAAAAAGACTGTTAGTACACATTTACAAGTATGCTTGTACAGGGGGAATATAGCAGTAGAGGTGAAGGAGATTTGCATAGGTATAATATGAGAGCTATCAGGGGTAGAGAGCGGGGAGAGGAGGATTTAGTGTTGAGGAAGAGGAGGGAGTAGTACAAAGAAGTAGTGTATTAGGAATGTAAAGAGGAGAGAAGAGGGGATGGTACGAGCTGTGGTAGGTTGGTGAGAGGTATGAGAAGACACAGGGAGGAAGAGTGGGAAACAGGGTGCAATGCTGAAGGGAGTTATGCAGGGTGAGAACAGGATATTTATTGCCTTTATACCCTTGAGCCAACTATGATGTTCACTTTGTATACAATATATGCATACATTGCATTTTGTCATTCATGTTGTATATAATGCAATGTACAGTGAATATAAAAAGTTTACACACCCCTGTTAAAATGCCAGGTTTTTGTGGTATAAAAAATGAGACCACAATAAATCATTTCAAAACTTTTCCCACCTTTAATATAACCTATAGGCTGTACAATTCAATTGAAAAACAAACAAATCTGTTAGGGGAAAAATATAAAAAATAAAAAATGTACCATAAGCTGGTTGCATAAGTTTGCACACCCTTAAACTAATACTTTGTTGTAGCACCTTTTTATTTAATTACAGCACATAGTCTTCTTGGGTGCACACCTGCCATCAGTTAAAGAGACTCTGATAAATAAGACCCAAATAAAGTTCAGCTGTTCTAGAAGGATTTTCCTGACATTTACTTAGTTAGCAGCTACACCAAAAACCATGGTTCCCAGAGAGCTTACAAACCATCAAAGGGATCTCATTGTTGAAAGATATCAGAAAGGAGAACAGTGCAAAAACATTTCTACAGCATTGGATATACCGTGGAACACACTGAAGGCAGTCATCAAAAAGTGGAGAAAATATGGGACAACAGTGATGTTGCAAAGAACTGGATGTCCCTCCAAAACTGATGAAAAGACAAGACAAAAACTGCTCAGGGAGGTTGCCAAGAGACCTACAGCTACACTGAAGGAGCTGCAGAAATTTCTGCCAAGTACTGGTTGTGTACTACATGTGACAACAATCTCCCATATTCTCCATATGTCTGGACAATGGGGTAGGGTTGCAAGATGGAAGCCTTTTCTTACACAGAAAAACATCCAGCCTGGCTAAAATTTGCAAAACAATACATCAAGTCTCCCAAAAGCATGTGGGAAAATGTGTTATGGTCTGATGAGACCAAGGTTGAACCTTTTGGCCACAATTCCAAAAGGTACGTTTGGAGCAAAAACAACACTTCGCATCACCAAAAGAACACCAGCCCCACTGTGAAGCATGGTGGTGGCAGTATCATGCTTTGGGGTTGCTTTTCTTTAGCTGGAACTGGGGCTTTAGTCAAGGTGGAGGGAATTATGAACAGTCCCAAATACAAGTCACTTTTGGCCCAAAACCTTCAGACATCTCCTAGAATACTGAAGATGAAGAGGAATTTCACCTTTCAACACGACAATGACCCCAAGCATACATCCAAATCAACAAAAAAATGGCTTCACCAGAAAAAAATTAAAGTTTTAGAACAGCCCAGCCAGAGCCTAGACCTAAATCCAATAGAAAATCTGTGGGGTGACGTGAAGAGGGCTGTGCACAAGAGATGCCCTCGCAATCTGACAGATTTGGAGCAATTTTGCAAGGAAGAGTAGTCAAATATTGCCAAGTCAAGATGTGCCATGCTGACAGACTCCTACCCAAGAAGACTGAATGTTGAAAATTAAATCAAAAGGTGCTTCAACAACACTTTATATATCCACTGTTTACATCACAGGTTCAGGCTGAAATAGGTACAATGGGATCAGAGCTCTTACCTGGTTAATAAATTCAAAATAAAATAACGGTTTACTCTGCAATTTCTTTAAAAAGGAGAATAAGTAGCAAACTCAGACTACTAAAAAAATGATGACGACTTTTTTGATGAATAGAGTAGTTAGGTATGCAAAGTGCGAGGCAACAGGGCTAAAATTATGCAGGGCATCTTAACAATGAAAGTTTGCAGTTAAGGTCTCTATCTACTGTTCTTATTCACTGCCAAAAAATTAGACAGAAAAAAAATTTCAATCTAAAACAAGTCATAAGAAAACATTACATTAAAAGTCATATTATACATGTCCACAGTTAAAACACAGACAAAATGTATATACAACACAAACACACACATGCAAGTTTACAGCATACAAGCATAAAGTCCTGACTATGGCATAGGGGACATAGGTAACCAGAGTTTGATCAGAAGCTCAGGACCTTGATGATATCAGCATGGGAAGATAGGCATGCCCACTGGGGGGAGGGGGGGGGTTAGTCAGGCAAAGTCAGATGTATGCTGCAGATGTTCTCCCAAAGGAGGGGCAGGGATACAACTATATATCTTTGGGGGTTGGTGTTAGAGTCACCGAGCCACTGATGGAGGCATTCATCTTCCCTACTTCTCTAAAAATTGCTGCCTAGATTCTAACCTGAATTTTAGAGTGACAGAAAAATAAGCATGCTGCAAGTGAACTTTATAGTGAAGGCTGCTGAAACAGCAATGCATGTTCAGATGTATTCCTTCTGTACTTGTTGAGATTTCTTAAAAGCATGGCAATCTACCTTCATTCATTTAGATAATGACATCCTGATGGCAAGAAATACGTAATACTCAACCACAGTCTTACTTACTCTCTTGATGGATTTTGGCACCACTGACTATGGGATTCGCATCAATCACTTAAAATAATACTGCAGCATTACAGGCTAATTTCATGACAAGTCTCTTTTCCAATGGCCTGTGAGGAGAAAAGCTGTACTTGCACACACAAACTATAGTATTAACCAGCAGTAGTAAAACACTGCGGTGGTGGTGCTATGGTAGCGTTGTCGCCTCACAGTTAAGACGTTGCACATTCGATTCTCAGTTAGAGCGTCTTCTGTGTCGACATGCATGAATGGGCGTTCCTTCGTTGAAGGTTGTGCGTTGGGCCCGGCAAGCCAGCACGTAAAAATCTACTGCCAATCATTAGCGGACCGGAGTTCTGCTGTGGCGACCCCTAACCGGGAAAAGCCGAAAGACAGTAAAACAGTATTAATCATTCAGATATAACACAGATGGAAACACAGACTACTGACATTCATCATATTCATACATATAAACAAAAGCATACAACACATTTGCATTTGTTTTGGATACTTACAAAGTTAAGCTCTAAACAATTTTGCGGGTGTTTCTATTAATATATACGAGTATTAGGACCATGAAAAGGTATTAGTACTTCAGTGAACCATATCTGAGAACAGAAATAAATTATACACTAATAGTTGGTAGACAGGGTAACCAGCAGAACATTTTTCAAACTAAAATATTTACTAGAACAAAAACCACTTTAAGCACTGTTGGAGGGAGAAGTGATTACCCCCCCCCCCCCCCAGCCCTTACTTTCATATATTAACAGAGCTGCACAAGCACTGAGAAAGGGAATCTGTCAATATGCAATTCTGTTGCCACTGCTACAGCCTACACAATCTCCAAAACACTACTGTATTCGGTCACTGGCATAACCATCACCACCAGTCTGTGATGAAAGACACCTCAGATCAGTATGACCTGATCAGCAGGGATTTATTAACTGGTCTAGAAGACTTTCTTGACAACAGTGATTATCTGTTTCACCCTTCCTCAACTATCCCTTCCATTCCTCTAAGTAGTAGCACGCAAGAGACAAGATATCACTAATTTTTTTTAACTTAGGGGAACAAAACTTCGATGAGGGATGCATACCTCTCAACTCTCCAGAATTTAGAAGAATGTCTCTGATTTTGTTTAATGTTATCTCCATGTCCATTATAATTTTTTTGAATTTTTGGTAAGTATCAGAGGAATGCAATTACTCAATAATGCCAGACATTAACACTTGTTCAGAAAACGCATTTTGATGAAAAATTTGTTATGAAATTAAGCAAAGACATTGAGAGGCATGGAGGGACAAAACCACACCTAACAAGGTAGGAAGTAAAATGACACCTCATGTATGTTATACACAAGCTCATGTGCTTGTGACTGGGAAACGGTCTGCTCCGATCATACCTAGCATTGTTGCTGCTACTAAAATGCACAGTGTGTCCATCCCAACAGCCAAGCTCTCCAATTTCCATTACAGAGTGCTTAGCAACAGTGAAACCTGACATACTATCCCCTGAAAGATAATGTAACACTGGTTGCCTGATTCCCTACACCCCCCACTTTCACCTCCAATGACCAGGCCCACTATTTTAACAGGCATCTCCAGCACTCTGTGGTGTGGAGGTAAGACCGCATTCATTTTATATTCATATATTTGTTACACAGGTAACTGAACTAGTCCAGTTCAAATCTTTTTCAGCCATGACCCCAATAACAGAGAACAAGCTGATGTAATTGGTAATGAATGGCCAAACAGGTGGAAGTGACCAATGAATATGCATGCATAAAAAGGCACCATTACAAAATCTCTTTTGCTTCATGGGTACTAAGGCTTTGCACCATACAAACATGCCTGGTTATAGAAATCCAGATTCCTGTTAAACCACAATAGAAGAATTGCAAGATGACAACAGAGTTCACACAGAGAGTCATATAATCTGGGGAACTGCATGCTGGGTCATGAGGAAGGTACACTGCCTAGCACAGCATTAGTCTCTCAGAAGACAATGGAGCTAGTGATGCCAATGGAGGCAGGTACATCACAAGGTCAGAAAGGGGACAATGTGATACTATGCAGCCCTCCAAACAGTGCCAAAGACAAAGGGCTGCAAAGTTAGACATGCTCTGCAATAACAAACCCCACAGCCTGGAGGGTAATAACACACAGAGCAGCACACCACATTATGAAACATGGATCATAGACATAAAAGCAATGCTGCTGGCATCCTTCCTGGTTCTGCAAATCTTTACTACATACAGATAAACGGTCACACTGCCATCAGTAAATTCTACATCCATAACTTAACAAAAGCCTCCACAACTATTACTTAAAGTTTCTTTCCTCCCTTTCTGCACTATACGAGCAAGAACATGATTATGCATTACAGATCAAGCTTGGATGGAGTTTGTAGTAGTAATTTCTAAAAAGGATAGCCCAATACTTTCTTAAATATGGAAAATGTATGATGAATCTTTTAGGACTCTATAAGGATGAAATTTTGCAACTTCAATTACTCTTATGAAATGTTGCTGGAAGGCTATACACATGACTGCAGGTAGCCACATAGCAAGGGTGATCAAGAGGTTCTTTCACATGAAGTCTGCTTCTAATGGGTCTGTGTATAGATAACATTAGTGATGAAGCTGCCTTCTGCATTACAAAAGTGAAATGCTTAGTTGATTAAGCTTGCTACATGGCGGTGCAGCAAACACTTGGGAATAGTTACTGACCTGTACTGCAAGTTTTAAGCTTTGGGTAAGTCACACAACAGCTCTGTGATGAACAAATACTGTCCTGCACATGAAGGATCTTATACCTGTTATCACCTCCCAAGCATGTGTTCAGTGGATTGTAAGCAAAACTGTACAAAAGCAATATGTAACAGTTTTTTTTAAGTTTTTAAAATAAAGCAGGGCAACAAATTCCAAAATGGTGTTGAAAAATGAGCTATGGAACACATAAATGTACTTGACTTGGATTTGCTTTCCAAAATTCCTACTACATACTGCAAAACTCTCAGGAAAATAATCAGTGAGATTCCAGACTTGCCCTTGAAAACAAGGACTTGCTCCTGCTGTAGCCTCTCCATTACCATGGAAGAAATCATTGAGCAACAATTTTGCAGAATTTATTTAATGATGTGTCCTATTTTTAGAATATATGGAATTTATATATCAAAGCATGTTTCTGAATCTTACAGCAGTCTGCAATTTGAAGCAAATAGTCTTAGATTTATTTTTAAAACAGGCTGATTAAACTGGTCTTGTGTTTCCATGTTTCCTCTCCTTTGTCACCCCACTGCAGATGAAAGGTGATCCATCTCCTATTTTTGTCTTTCTGAGTCTTCAGCCTGTTTTTGACAAAAGCTGCATTTAATTTTTTTTTTTGTTAACGGAAGCATAATGCGTGTAAGTGCTCTTCTATTGACCCTGACATTTTGTTCTTGGATGGTGCTGACATGTCATGGGGAGAAGATTGCTCTCAGACGTAAATGGTTTATTTGTTGTTCAAGATGAACTCCTACTGATACCACATTAGTAACCCCTCATGCTGAAGCAACAGAGACATCAATGTTTTTGTAAGTACTTTGGTGGGTAAAGAACAAGGAATACATAAAAAAAGGTTTTTACTTTTCTTATTAGCAGAATACTTTATCACAGATTCTACAGTTTGGATTTCAGTTTAAAGAGAATAGTTTATGCATGCTGAATTATCCAATCAAATTCTAAAACAATCAAGTCTTCAGATACCTTTCCCAAAAATCACACTAACCCCACATTAGCAGCTTGAAAACACTGACCTCTGCACTTCACAGTCAGATACTGAAGCTGTTCAAGCAGTAGAATTACCACAGAATATTTGGTTTTGTTCTGAAAACAAAGGAGTGTGTGTGTGTTGGGGGGGGGGGTGCTCATGTGAATATTTTTTGGTTTAGCATGCTTTCTTATCAGGTGCCACGACAGGCTTCTCAATCACCCCCACCCAATTCACAAATACATCTAATGGGAGAAAGTCTACCCATGTCAAAATGCCTTAACAAATAATCTAATTGTATCCCCAGGACTGAAGTAAATGCCTGTCAAACCATCTAACATGGTGTTTAACTCCAACATTCTTGGAGAAATCAGGAGGAAAACTGAACACCTGCCATTCTCCTGAGGCACAGCACAGATGGGCAGGGGAGTTTTATACTACATTCATTTATCCTGGGAAAGTAGTATAGCATTACCAAGTATTTAAAGAAATGGACCTAGTGATCAAAAGGAACCAGACAAAGGGAACAAAACATGCCAAAAACCCAGCCTCTGCCAAGATGGTTGTGAAAGAAGTCATGTTTTTAAATATATTCACTTCCGACCAGTTCTGTGGTGTAGTGGAATAAAGCCCTGATTACAGTGCAGGCAATGCAAACTTGAACAGTGGCTTGATCGCCTTTAGTAGCTAACATAGGAGGAGAGGGATCGGCAGTCATTGCTAAGGAGGGAGACAACTTTGGCTCACCACACAGGTGAAACAAAGTGGCAGCACTAGGTGTTACAATACCCGTTTGGCTCCAAAGAGCATCTGCTGCATGTTATGCTGTGGAGAATTCAGCCTATGAGGTACAATTCCCCTCGGTGCAGGGATGTAGCCAGAAAAAATAAGTTATTTACTTAGCATAATGTTCCTTGTGTGCTGTGAATCTCGACCTTTATTCTCACTGATGGGTCATATCCGATCTATCGGATCAGTCTTGGCCATTTCAAAAGCTTGAGGTCTTCAGCAAAGCTCTTGGGCATCCTTCCTTACCCATAACGCAACTCCCCAACTTCCTCAGATCTTATTTGCCCCTGACAACTCATATAAAGACTACACACACACACAGACACACACACACACCAAAGCATTATGTCTGAGGCCATAGAGACCGGTCAAACCCAATTATTACTATCTGGTCTCCCAGGACAATAGGTAGGGGATATGGAGGGTGGGTTGTGAGAATAAAGGTCGAGATGGACAACACACATGGAACATTATGGTAATTACATAACTTCTGTATGTGTTGTTGTTGTCCCAAGCAACCTGACTCTTGGGTGGCTCATGGAAGTATATTCCTCAGAACCATAGAACCAAAAATAGGCTCTCTTTTCTAGAGGCCAAATCCACTTTGTAATGAGTAACAAAGCTACGAGGTTTCACCCACGTTGCTGTAGCCCAGATATTATTCAAAGGTAATCTAGCTTAGAAATCTGCAGTCAGGGCTACTGACCTAGTGGAATGAGCTTTAACGGGTTTAGGAAGAGCTCTATTATTAGAATTGTAAATATATGATATAAATAGTGTAAGCCATTTGAATAAGGTACCTTTTGAGACTGGTTGACCTTATCTAATGTCAGAGTAAGACAAAGAGCTGATCAGATTTCCTAATTTCTGAAGTTCTATAAGTATAAAGGTAACAGTCTATGAACATCTAAAAGATGCAGTGAATATTCTCCATTATTTTGAAAGTTTGGGAAGAAAACTGGCAGCTCAATAGACTTGAGATTACTTTCTGACACAACCTTTGGAAGAAAGAAAAAACTAGGTACTGGGGCTTGACCGACAATGGTTCAAAGGGAGGACAGATAATGTTTGACAAGACAAAATTCAGATCCCAGGGAGGTGTTGGATTTTTGTATGGGGCCCTTATCATTGTAGTTCCTTTTAAGAAGGCCTTACAAAGTCTGTGAAACATAATTCCAGAACCATTTTCTCCTACATGGAAATTTGAGATGCTGCCAACTGAACCCTAATAGTGGCTGCATCAGCACATTCACTGAAACGTTTTGCCAAGAACTCCAGAATAGAATGTATGGGTGCAGAAAAAGGGTTTATCATCTCTGGCCCATGCAGCAAATTTCTTCTATTTACTTCTGTACAACTTTCATGTAGATGTTTTATGAGAAGATAATAAAATATGTTTGACTGGAGAGAAAAGCAGAGGAAACCTGGAGATCAGGGGAACTGGAGCAGCCAAGCTGTTAGTTTGAGATTGTCTAGGTTGCGATGAACCATTCCTGACGGGTGAGTCAGAAGGTCTGGAGCAGGGTCCAAAATCCATGGTTCTTCCTGAAGATTAGGCTGAAGAAAGGGAAACCAGATCTGATGAAGCCAACAGGGAGCAATCAGGATTAATGTAGTCTCCAAATAACTTGCTTTCTGCAAAAACTTGGGAATTAAAGGGATTGGAGGAAAGGCATAAACAAGTCCCAGAGGTCAATCATAAATGAGTGCATCTATTGGGGACTCCCTCATGGCAGGGATCATGGCAAAATAGTTGCTGCATTTGGCATTGGTGGGCGATGCAAAGAGATTGCAGCAAGGCTGGCCCCATTTTCAGATCTCTTCCGTAACTTTCTGACTGAGGGACCACTAGTGTGGCCATAAAATGTCTCTCTCAATTTGTCTGCAATCATGTTAAATTATTCCAGGATGTGCATTGCTATCAGAAAGTGGTTGGAGGCCGTTGTCCATTGCCAGATCCTCTGAGCTTCTCGACAAAGAGGATAAGATCTGGTTCCCCCCTGTTTATGTACCAGACTACAGCCATATTATCTGACTGGATTGCTATCATTCTTAGAGGGAGAGAGTCTTGAAATGCTTGCAGCGCTAACAGCACCACCCTCATCTCCAGGATGTTTTTGTGTAAATGAGCCTCGTGTTCCTGCCAGATACCTTGAACTGTCTTCTCTAGATAATGCCCCCCCACCCTCTCTGGAAAGTGTCCATGGTCACCATGGCCTAGGGTTTAAGGGGGGAGAAGTGACATCCTTGAGATAATAAGGGAGAGTGAATCCACCACTGAATATCCTTTTTGCAGGAATTAGTTATGATTTTGTGTGACAATGCCAGTTCCAGCATAGACTTGTGTGGAAAGTAACCAGTGAAGTATCCTCATATGAAGATAAGCTAGAGATATGAGCACTATTGACACAGCCATCTTCCCCAGTACCTGTAGAACCAGTTTTGCAGAAGCTTGGGTCTTCCTGATTAACAATCTTACATGATGGCAGAGATCGTTTACTCTATCTTGAGGGAGTCCTGCTATCAATGTAGTTGTATTTATCTCTGCTCCTATGAAGATTAAGTATTGACATGGCTCTAGAGCAGATGTTTCGAAGTTTATGGTAATACCTTGGGAAGAACAGTGAAGAAGTGTATATTCCTTGGCTTGTAGCAGAAGATGCCTGTTCGGGGCAGTTATGAGCCACCACAACTGCCATGCATTTGGTGAACACTCTGAGGGCTGTAGTGTGACCAAAGGGCAGAGCTTGAAACTGGAAATGACTGGCTCCTAGCCAGAAGCGCAAGCCTTTCGATTCAAAAGTCGCAGTATGCATCCTGAAGGTCCATACAGCACATCTAATTGTCTTTTCCCAGGAATGGAAGTATTGACTGCAGTGTTACCATCCGGAACTTGGTCTTTTTTTTTTTTTTTTTACAGATTTGTTCAGACTGCTGAGGTCCAATATGGATCTCCAGTCCAGTTTTCTTTGGAACTAAAGGAATCTTGAGTAAGTTCCGGATCCTCTCTGGTCTGCGGGGACTTCTTGGATGACTCTCTTTCTTAGCAACTTTTGGATTTCTGATGTTGCTTGTTCCTTTTGAATGGGTGGAATGTCTGGAACTGACTTGTTTACAGGAGTGGGAAAGGCAAAGGGAGTGATGTATCTTCTGGATATTATGTCCTGCATCTATTTGTCATTTGTTAACTTTTGCCAAGTTTCACAGTGCAGAGACAATCGACAGCCGACTGCCTCCAGAGGCGAGCAATCGGGCACTCCTTCAGGAGCGCTGGAAGGGTCAACCAATAAAAGATTCTCCGGAGCCCTGATTTTGTGGGCCTCCCCAGCTGCGAGGGTGGCATCTTCCATTACTGTTTCCTCCTCTGCCTCTAGGGGAACTTTCACCTTGTGTGTCCTGGAAAGAACTTTGTGACTTTTGAACCACATTTTCCCACTATCTCTCTGACCTTTGGGGAAGGGTCTAGTAGGTGTGGAAAAATGCATGCCAAAGGCAGATACGGTCTTGCCTTCCTGTTCACACCTGGTAAACATCCCTTTAACCTTAGATGCAAAGTGAGAAGAGTCACCAAAAGGGGAATTAATGAAGGAAGACTTGAAGGGCTCCATGAAATCGCAAAGGAACATCCAAGTCTGCCTCCTGACAGATATGCCTGAACCCGCAATCCTACTCGTTCCAGCTATTGCATACTATACAAGACTCATGGATGAGTTCATGACTGAATTAAGAGTGGCAAGCTGAGCACTGACTTTACCTGCTGCCGTGTCAGCTACAGCTCAATGGAGGGAGTCTGATAGTTCTTTTAGCAGGTCCCTCTGTAACCTTGTGAAACGGGTAAGATAATTCAGTGACCGTAAGGCAAAGGACACTGACGAAAAGACGCGCTTCCCATACCTATCCATAGTCCTGGAATCCTTACGTGGAGGATGGATAAAGGAACTGGTCTCGGACAGCTCCTTTTTGGTGGCTGCTGCCACAACCATGGCATCAACTGCTACACCTTTTGTCAAACAAGTCTTGTCTTTAAGTGCTGTAATGAATTTGTTTGGTTTTCTAGGAGTACGTTCTGTGGAGTCTGGGGTCTCTCAAGCCTTCTGAGAGATTAACTCAATAAGCTCACCAAAAGGAGGAATCACCAAGAGGTTGAAGGGCAAGACTCAAAGGCCTTCGGGTAAACCAACTCTTTGGCCAAAGGGGATGTGGACTGCCAAGCATCTCTCTGTTTTAAAATTTCCAGGATGTCTCCAAAAGAGACATCTTCAGGAGGTGACTGTGGGGACCCTTTTGCTTCATCAAGGTCAATATCAGAAGTGATAGACTCATCCAGGGAGTCAAGATGCTTCCTCTTGCAGGTCCTCTTCCAAGGGACCTCCTCAGTGGGATATTCTGGAGAGTTTTCCGAACAGTGAGGAGTCCCCTGTTGGACATCGTGAGGCCTGGTGTTTCTGCGGTCCTGTGAAGTGGGTATGTGAGAAGCCAAAGACACCTATGCAGAACAGGGAGGAAGATCTGAGGAGGACTGTTCTTAGACTGGGAGGTAGTCAGAACCCTCCTAATGACTTCAACGGCAGTTTGTCCCCCCCCCGCTCCGAAGAACACCCCAGATCTGACAAAAAGATTTGTCGTCGCCAAAGGCATCTCCGCCACAAGAAGACAAAAGCTCCGAAGCAGAGGTAGGAGCTGAGCTCACTCATGCTGAGACCCCCAGAGGCAGGGTTGGATTTGGAGAGATCAGAACTGGCTCCGCGAACCCGACCAGAGTGTGTTGGCTTCCAGAGGTTCCTTGCTCTGACTTGGCAGAAACACTTGGGGCAGATACTGGATCCGAGGAACCTATGGGTCCTGGACAGTATACAGACACAAGCTGAATGTTGGAATCTTTCAGATCCAAAACCGAGGGCTGGATCAAAGGAGGAAAAAGTGCTGTAGGGGAAGACTGTGTCTGATCAGACACCTTTGGGTGTGGATCCAATAATAATTTGGCCAAGGCCGGTGTCTTTAGCAATCTGTGCACCACCCTATCCACATCTTCATCAGACAAACTCCTGGTGGACCAGGTAGAAAGGGTAGGACATACTGACCTAGTAAGTAAAAGCGATGGGAGCCGACAAGGGATCTGCTCCAAGGAAGGAGTTTGGCTCAGATACCTAAATTTTAACAGTAACAATACTATAAACATAAAAGAAACACTTCGCCCAGAGCTTGCAACTGAAAAACCTCCTTCACAGAGCAGCAAACAAGATCGGAAGATGTTGGGGAGTTGCATTATGGGTAAGGAAGGATGCCCACAAGGTTTTCTTAAGACCTCGAGCTTTTGAAATGGCTGAGACAGATCCAGTAGATTGGATCCAACCCATCAGTGAGAATAAAGGCCAGATTGACAACACATTGTATATTTTGTACTCGGACATCATGCTGTTTTCCCTCAACTACTTATTTAAAAAAAAAAAAAAAAAAACGGACTAAAATCTCAAAATGTTGCCCTCATATACTTCAGAAAAGACATTTTCCAATGATCGCCACTTATAACTATAAAATGGTTACTTTTAAGGGTGGATTGTTAACATTTAAGTACAAGTCATGCAGCTGTACACACAAGACACAAGTTTCAATAGTTCTATGCCATATGACCCATACATTTTCTGAGAGATGCTCAGAAGAAATGCACTCATTTGAGTACAGAGAGTACACCTGGCTACATCATTGCGCTAGACAGCACCCGATAGCACAGGCTCGAGCTGCTTGGAGCAGTAGACAGGAGGCCACCCTGCAGGGCCAGCAAGATGACCAACTCTCTACCATTCGACTCTCACCATGGGACAGATGGGCTGATTAGGATTCTCAGACAGGAATGAATAGGCTCCTGTTTATCCCACGGATGCCCATCTTCCACCTGTGTGGGGCAAAAGGACTGACTGAGTAAAGGTAGAGGAGGCAGCGGTCATGGGTGGGAGGAAAGCGAGAGCAAAAAGATGTTTGATACACACACACACACACACACACACACACACACACACACACACACACACACACACACACACACACTTCTATACAGATTATTTGCATTAAGGGCATGGAATAGTACAGTACAAACTGTGTCAAGCCACAAAATTACAAAGATGAATCATATATAAAACTATGCTGTGTCCTCTTATCATTATCACAACAGCAGACAGAACAGATGTAGGAGCAATATAACATGTTGTTCAGACTCAGAGTATGACAAATAATCACTGTAATACAGAGATAGCAAAAGTACTTCATTTGAAAAGAGGACTCAGAAAAAAACACCATAGCAAACAGCAACATAAAGTACAAACTACTACAACTTGTTAAAAAAATGCTATGCTGAGCACTGCCAAGTGCCTACATATGCGGTATCCATGCAGTTCTACCGGCATTTTCAGAAAATAGTAATAAAATAACCAGTAGTGGGTGAATACATGACAACAGAAGTGACACTTTAAACACCCAGAGTCTGGAAAGTACACAAGAGAACACAAACACAACTATGTGCTGCAGTGAGAAGAGCCCAGAAATGTAAAGTGAAACTTGTCACTTCAATAACCTTACATTTGTGAAAGGAACAATACCTCTCTTCTCCATTTCATAAATATATAAATAAATAAAAATTAAAAAAAAAAATCTATGCAGTGCTTATACTGGCTAGGATACTTATCTCTAGCTTTTCTGTATTTGAGTAAAAAAATTTCTGCAGAAATGATGCATTTCCTGGTCAGAAACTCATCTGTGTTGGCGCACAGACCTCATGGGATAAAATGTAAGATTACAAGTTTCTAATTACAGTTTTGTGCTACTGTAATCTCATTTTATTTCCACGCACTGACAGCAGCTACATAAAATCTGATGTACCGGTAACAAGTTGCATAACCTAGTATACTCAGTAAGAGTTCACATAAACAGGACAAATTTCACAAAAGGTGTGTGTGTATGTGTGCGTGTGTGTGTGTGTTGCATGATGCACACTCAGATTTGTGAATACGTCTAGTCAAAATGGTGCAAATCACTTGTGCTACAGTAAACAAAAGATACTTCCTGATGCTTTGACATCTAATAATCCTAATGCTGCAGCCACTCTACCCTCTGGTGTACTACAGGCTAGTTATTAATACAGGAAAAAAAACATTGCATATGGGCAGCTCCTTATGTCCTTCATCTGACAGTGACAGTTGTGACTAGGGGTATAATTAGCAACAGCAGTAGCAAAGATCCTACCTGGTGTGATGCAAAGCCATTGCCCATGGGACCATAAACATTTGAAAATGCAAATTTTTGAGTATCTTATTCTTCTCTGCCTGCATACATTGTATAATATAGTAACCCATTAATATCACTCTGTTTTATGCATTTGCAACTTCCTTAATATGCCTTTAAAGGTTTTCATCACAATTCTAAACTTAGTTGGCTTGTCTGTATTTATTTATTGCTAGTGTTCTGGTCGGCTTTGTCAATCTCCTTTCAACTGATGTATCTCTCTGCTCACCCTGCACAAAAAATAGAAATACCAACAATGAACTTAGCAACAAAAAGCAAACCAAAATATGATTTTTTTAAATGGTTTTATAGATGCCTTACCCCCTTGCGCCATGACCTCTTCCTCCAAATTTAAACCCCACCAGGATGTAGAGCAGTCTGAAAACTGAGAAACCGTGCCATGCCTATGCGCTTGGCCACAACACCAGCATCAGCTGTAGCAATGCTCTCACTTTTACAAGCTCATTTGCTGATTCAGTTTTTCTATATTTCAAAAGGTTTTACTCTTCTCCCAAGGTCTTCAATAATTATTTTGCAAACTACAGATTAAATGATTTTAAAAAGACTGTAGACAACGGCTTACTTTCCCGAGCATGCTCAGTAGAATCAAAGGGACTGTCATTTTTATGTACATCCACATTTCCATCCCCACCTGTGTTATTTGATCAAGTGGCCTTGCCAAACAGGCCACCACTACCGTATGATTCTTGAGTCTCCATCCAGGGATTCTGGCTCCTTGTAAAAAAACACAGACCCCCCCCCCAAGAAAGGTCACGAGTCATAGTCAGGGCTTTATCCATTTACACAAGCAGAAGTAACACTGGTACACTACCATATTGACAAAGCTGACCCTCATCACAACTAGCAGTCTGACATTTTGCATAGCATGGCTCTGTAATTTTGTTTAGTCTTAGCAAAACTGTTTGACCACTTATTCCCAGACTGGTGCCTAAGGTTCCCTTCCTGTCTCCCCACTTTTAAAATAACCAACTCTAATCTGTTTTAGCATGAGTGAGTGGTGGGTCTAAAGCATACATTGTACACTACGAATGAATGACTGCTAAACATCTATACAGTTGCCTGTATTGCCTGGAATATCAAACAATGAATAAATGTGCTACTTAAACATATGTCAAAAGAGTACAGACTGTGTAAAATTTTATCATAACATTAGAATTTCTTCTCTTCACTGTTGCAGTATTTGTAACTGAAAAGATCTCCTGCCAAGGATACCTTAACATTCGTTCAGTATACCAAAGCCTTTAGTACTTACCAGCGCTGTGCATCACATGTAAGCTCCCTGTGTAAGGTGTAGGGCACAAAAGTGATGTACGGACGCACACACACAAATGAAAACTCCACACGTGGAATAGAATGTTCCTAGGGACAAGGAAAACCATGTACATCCAGAAGGAGAAAAAGGAAAAGAACCCTTTAGGAGAGCAAGAAAGAACAGGCTAGAGCAGAGGGGGCAAGAGGGAATGAGCAAATAATGCAACAATGAAGAGGACATCTACTGCTATGGCAATATTTTACACAACTCTATGATGTCCTTTCATATCACTGTTGCAGTATTCCTTACAGAAGGGAGTGCACACAAGCTCAGAGGAGGATGGTACAAAACAGTCTTCCAGAAACCCATTCAGGACAGCCCTGGCAAAGCCGGCTCTAGCCCTAGAAATAACATCCAACTTGTACTGCTTACTGAAGGTATGAACAGAAAACCAAGCAACAGCCTCGAGGATGGAACTGGTTATCCATCCCTTGGAAAAAGCACCACAGGAGGTAACAGCCCTGGTAGAATGAGCTTTTATAGATAAGGAAAGAGATTTACCATGAAAACAAAAAAAAGAAATGGCATTAGAATCCAATAATTGATGATTTTCTTAGAAATAGCTGAACCCAAAGACCTGGGATGAAAGGAAACAAAAAGCTGCTCAGATTTGTGAATAACCTTAGTTTTATCCAAATAGTATCAGAGCTGACTCTGCAAATCCATGGTGTGAAGAACCTTCCCACTAGCAGACTGCAGAGAAGGAAAAAAGGAAGCTGAATAAGACTGATTAAGGGAAAACTCACTGACCACCTTGGACATAAAAGGATTAGTATGAAGAAACACCCTGAGCTCTGTGAAAAACTAAAAAGGGAGGAATAGCCATGGGAGCTTCAAGTTCAGATACTCAATTAGATAAAATGAGAGCCAAAAGAACAGTCTTCCAAGTACAATGTTGCAAAGAAGCAGAGGCAACAGGCTCAAAAGGAGCCAGAGTCCATTTTTCAACAACAAAACTGAGGTCTCAGGAAGGTGGAAGTGGCTTCTAGGAAGGCCTGATATAAATGACACCATTAAGAAATTGCTTCACCTCAAATTTAGAGGCCAGAGGAGGAGCAAAGAGTAGACAAGCAGAAATTGCTGACAGGTGAGCTTTAATTGAATATATTAACCCAGTATGGAGCAGCTCACACAAATAAGACAGAACCACAGGAACCTACGCAGACAGGGGATCATGGCTTTGACAGAGGCACCAGCAAGAAAATCTTTTCCATCTGGACAAATACAATTTCTTGGTAGTGGGTTTCATTGCCTCCTGCAGGACCCCAAGGTCGTTCTCAGAAAATAGGTGCCTAAAAAGGATCAAAACCCTCACCCACAGTGTCAGATGAAGCGTGGACAAGTGGGAATGGACGAGACCCCCTGCATTGTGTGCGAAGCTCCACCTGGTGAGGTAACTTGTATTAATTGTCCCTGGCCAAGTGAGAAGTAAGAGTAAACTAATGCTGGTTAAAAGGGATTGACAAGATTTTGGGGAAGTCTTGCCTGGTCATGTGCAAGAATCTCAGAAGCAGAGGAAGGGGAGGGAAAACTTACAGAAACAACCCCTCCAAGGAAAAGACAGGGTGTCCACTTTCCAAGCCACAGACCTTGGACTCTGGGACAGACTAGAGAAAATTGTCTGTTCAGAGGGGAGGCAAAAAGGTATACCTGAGGAATACCACACCGATGGACAATGCCCAGGAACGCATCTCTGTGAAGCATCTATTTGTGAGCTTGTGTGCTGGACCTGCTCAAAATGTTCAGCCACTAGACTGCACTCCAAGGGAAAGCAAACTACCAGAAGAGTCACTTGACATTGGACAGCTACACTCCAGACCTGAAGAGCTAGCCTGCAAAGAAGATAAAACCTTGTACTCCCTTGCTTGTTGACATACCACATCACTGTGGTGTTGCCTGTGAAATTTTTAGGCGCTCAAGATGAAAGAAGGAATGAAAAGCCTGAAGAGCGAGAAGCAAGGCCCTCATCTCCTTTGTACTGATGTGGTCTGACCTCTGATGAAGAGGCCAGAGACCCTAAACCTTGAGAGAGCCAAAGGAGACCCCCATCCCCTTTCTGAGATGTCTGTAAAGAGGTCTTGAATCAGGGCAGGTGCTTGGAAAGGAAACCTCAGGATGAGAGAAAGTTGATGCATCAATCACTGAAGCTTGAACTTGAGACAAGGGAGGAACGGGACTGGGAAGTCCAGGGGTGGCAATGTTGAAGCCACACTGACTTGAGGTAGCACTGTACCTTTCTGATATGCAGCCTGGCTAGGGGAAGCATGGGAATGGTGGAAACCATGAACCCGTGGACCATGAGAAAGTCCCTGGTTGTGAATGACTCCAGCGGAAGAAGAGACTGGCACAAGGGAATAAGACACAATGCCTCGGGTGCAGGCAGGGATGCCAGCATGGGGACAGTCTGGACTCTGCAACCAAGGAAAACATGATTCTGAGTGGGGGTCAGACCTGATTTTTGAAAGTCAAAGTTGAACCCCAGAGGCTGCAAAACGGAAACAATAAACTGGAAATCTTGAAGCAGAGACTTGAGGGAGAAGGCTTGAATAAGCAGATTGTCCAAGGGAAGATCTGAACTCCTCTCATCCTGCAAAAAGCAATGGCAGGAATAAGGCATTTGATGAATACTCTTGGGGTAGAAGAGAGGACAAACAACAAAGAAAAAAACTGAAAATGCAAGGAAGAAACAGAGAAGCATGAATGTTTCCTGAAAAGGGGATGGATGGGGATATGAAGGTAGGTATCCTTGAGATACAGAGAGACCAGAAAGGCCTGGGGAAGAACAGAAGGTAATACAATTTGAAAATACAACATCCAAAAGGCAGGAATCTTGAGAAAGGTGTTGAGGTCTTCAAGTGCCCTCCTTCCTGGGAACTAGAAACATTCTGGAATAAAAGCCCTTCCCTACCTGGGCCAGTAGTATGGCTTGGATGGTGCCCCGGACCAAAACAGAATGAAGTACCTCTAGGAAAAAAAAAAAAAAAAAAAAAGAATCCATTTCCCAGGAGGTTGAGGGATGCCCAAAAAGGGAAGAAGGGATTTCCAAATTATGAAATATCTCTGGCAGATAATAGACAGAACCCAAAAGTCTGTGGTGATTCTCAACCAGTTTGGAGGGGACAGGGAAGATGCAAGGATAAAGTGACCTGGCTGTAGGAAAGAGAAAGCAAACTGTCACATAGAACCCGGCTGGTCTTGAAAGGTAGGTATCTGGGAAGTAGGAGTTTGAGCAGACTTAGCCAGCCACACAAATAAAGAACCCTTTTTACCCTTAGGTGGAGGACGAGACTGGCTGTAAACAAAAGCAGATTTGGAAGGGTAATTCCATTGAAACTTAGGAACAGGAGAAACAAAAATATGTTTAAACTCCTATAAGGCCTTGCCCTTACTTTGAAGACACTTGAAAAGTTAATCAGCAGCAGCACTAAAAAGATTTTTATTATCCAAAGGAGCATCCAACAATTTGTCCACAGTGTCATCAGGCAAAGCCTGAAGATGCAGCCATGAGTAACGCCTTATAAAACCAAATGTAGCAACCTTAGAGAAGGCATCAGCTGCATCATTACTGGAATTAAAAGAATGGGGGCAACTTGACAGGTGGAACCCAACAAGGAAAGGACAGAAGCCTTCCCTCAGAGTTAGGAAGATCAGAAATTACTTAAGAAACCTGAAAAAGGAGGGCCAAAACATACCTAGTCAAATGAGTGTGGAAGTTAATGGTCCTAAAAGATAAAAATGGCAACAGTATACACCCTTCTTGCCCAGCCTCTCCATAGCCCTACTATCCTTGTCTGAACAAAGCAGCTGTGTAGAGGGCAATAGCTTGGAGGGCTTGTATAAACAAACATATACTAGAGGGGTCAGCACTAGGACATTTCCACAAAAATTTACAATCATCAGGCAGCATGTAAAATCTGTCAGGTTTCTTGGAAGTTGGAAGGTGAGAAGCTGCTGAAAAGGTATCCAGAAGGGCAGCCAAAACAGGAAAAACAGCAGAAAGTTTGGGTGACTATCTGGAGGAACTCATAATACTTCTTGTGGATATCAGAAACTTGAGAACAATCCCACTTAAAGAATTCCATCATATGGGTAACAGTGTCCCCAAAACAGAGTTCTTCTAAAGAAGAATCTGGACTAATAGAATCCTCTTCATCTGAACCATTATCCAAGGGGGAAGGGATATGGGAAGAACTAAGGATTCTTCCACCAGAGTTCTGATCTGTATCAGAGAAACCCAGTTCCCTGGGTCTTTTAAGAGGAGTGTAAGACCAGGGAGAAACAGGCATAGACAACCCTTCAAGAGGCTTTAAAGCCATTAAAGCACTAAACAACCCCCAAGTAAAATCCTGCCATTCATGTTGGGCATCCTTAACTGCAAGGGAGATGTACTTGGTTTTCTGTTTCTTTTTCTGCAAGTCAACTGCGCGGAACACCCTAGGAGGAGGGTTAAACCCTGGGCTACATTCAATAAGCAAAGCAGGGATCTCGTCCCTTACTAAAATCTGTTGAATCCCGCTTGGTCCCTCAGATATAAACAGCTCAGGTTCCCCCTCAACTTCTGGAGCAGATGTTTGTAAACCCTCAGAGGATGTGTGAGAAGTTGGATCGATGCCGGCCTCCAATTGGATCATGGCACAGGAATCCAGTACAAACACCAGACGATCCTCCAGGCTGAGAAGTTGGATCGATGCCGGCCTCCAATTGGATCATGGCACAGGAATCCAGTACAAACACCAGACGATCCTCCAGGCTTTCACTAGCTTCAAGAGAGCTGTCCGGGGGGAGGCCTGATAGCAGATGTATCAGACCTACGTTTTTTGGCCTTTTTCTTGGCAGACAGCTGACCCTTGGGGTGGGAAGACTCTGCCATAACACCTTGAGCCAAGAGTTTAACACAATGGTTTTCAAGGTAAATAGATAAGGAAGAGAGATGACTATGTAGGGTCTTGGTGACAAAAGCTTGGCAGACAGAACACCATGTATGGTCTTGGGAAGCATCCAAACAAAAGAGGCACCGGTCGTGACTGTCTTTATGGGGGAATCTGCCTCCCACACTGACATTTTCTCTTTCTGGATGACACAAAACCAATCGATACTAAAGAAAATGATAAGGAGAAATGCCAACAGGGCACTTAAATGAAAAAAAAAGGTTTGGTGACCAGCACAGAAAGATGTTCAGACTGATGTTCAGTGATGGCTTTCAGACTGGCAACAAAGAATTTCTGAGTGTGCTCATCTGTATGTCACCTTTATGATGCCTTGCACAGGGAGCTTACGTATGATATACAGTGCTTGTAAGTACTAAAGGCTTTGGTATACTGGCCAGACATTGGGCTATCCTTGGCAAGAGATCCCTTCAGTTAAGAATACTGAATCAGTGATATGGAAGGACACCAACAAATACATACTCACCATATCAGATTAACAAGGACGTTTTCTGCAGTGGGAAACAGCACACTTCTATATTTTTCCCATTCACAGCCTCAAATGTGTGCAAGTGTCCTGATGATGCAAATCACAGTATCACAAACTGATACAAGACAGCACACCAATCCCCTGGAGAACTCCCACCCCCAAGCCTGATACCTCCATTCAAAGAGTGCGCACAACCTGCAAGACAGGCACGACAAAAATACTGTAAGAGAATAAAACAAATTACATATGTTATGGGAAGATCTATCCACAGCCGCAGGATAGACAGGCCACCCAGCCCAGTGAATGGTGAGATGGTAGTAAGCACCCAATACAGACCTGCTTGCACATCAACAGGAATGGTGATGACATATCTTACTTTGAAAGACTTCTGCAGTAACTAACTACTATTAGGAGGAGTCCCAAGCAGTGAAAACTCAATTACCTGGGAAGAAGAAGCTGAAGAGAAACATAAAAGCAAAGGCTCAGAAGGCAAAGTTCAGAAACAATGAAGTGACAAAGGAGGCCAAAATTCCTGGAAATGCAATCCAAGTGATAATGCAGAAGTGGAAGGTGTAAACTGGTAACCAACTGGTCATGGCAAAAAACATCCACCAGGATAACACTTACAAAACAAACATGGAAAGAAAACAAACTTTCAAAGGCCATTCCTCTAGAGATGTCATACTGCAGCACACAGTTTGTCACTACCTGACAGAAAGGGCTTACTTAGCTGCCAAATCTTCTCAAACAACCAGATAAACTACTCCTCTATTACACTATGCTCGTGTAGTATCTTCTTTGGGTAAAACCCGGGCTAATGGTACAGGCTTCAGTATGAAAGGCTGCCATCTTCCTGATAATGCCACTGTGCCACCACAAAAAAAAAACAAGAAAAACTGAATGGAATGGTTTCAGAATAATTCTCGCACCATTTTTAGGAGGAAACATGAGCAAGTACTAAGGGACACGGGGTCAAATGCTGTCTAAAGGGTATTAGGTTTGAAGTTTCTGCAGGTTGACATGATGTTTACTAAGGATGGAGGCTGCCAATAGATGAACTGAATAGCTACTGAATTAGCCAGTCCAAACAGACAAGAGACAAGCTTGTAAATAATAAAGTCCCATAGAGTAGACAACTTCTTTTACGAAGGATGGATATACAAAAAGAAAGGCTCTTTCATGGAGAACTGCTTCCCCCTCAATCCACAGGGTGCAGAGAGAGAGAGAGAGGTACAAATGGCAAGAGGAAGGAGGGAGGCATGCAGCACTGCAACAGTGATCTACTGTCATGGTAGGTTTTTATACAACTGTACCATGACTCTACTTAGATCACTTTTGCACTACTCTAATACTGATGGGTAACTCCCAAAGCTTAAAGGTTGGATAAGATGGATGAACTAAGGACAGGAGGGGCTGTCTACCAATCCATGTAGGACAAACCTGGCAAAGGAAGATCTTGATCTATAGAAAGTATACACACAGTAGTGTTTTGTTAATGTGTGAGGACCACATAGTGGCTTCCATAATGGCTTTGGAGTCAATGAAGAAGGTTCCAGAGGGAGAGATCTTTGGTGGAGTGTGCTTTCACAGCTGAAGACAAAGATGTGTCATGGTAGGAGTAACACATGAAGATAGTTTCCAACTTGATGTCAAAATCTGTCTGTTCAGATACCAGGCAGACCCACCCTGCCTTCCTAGAAGGGAAGAAAAAAGCTGTTCCATTTTCCTAATATCTTTAGTCTTATCAAGGTAGAATCTGAGTTGTTTGTATGCATCCAGTGAGTGACTTGCCCAGATTCCCATTCAAAATGATGCATTATCCTAGTGATAGTCTCCCTAAAGGAAATTTATTCTATGGGGAGTCAGGGGACACGGTGTCTATCATCTGAAGCAAGCTGTCCAGGGGAATGAATCTGAGATGAGTATGCTAAGAATTCTCATCTGAATCAGATTCCTCCTTCTAACTCAGACAAGGATTCACACTGCATGGGGGGGGGGGGGGGGCTTGTGAAGGAATGGTAAAGGAAGAAAGGGGGACTCAAAGACAAAATAATCTTATATTGGCCTTGTGAAAATTTAAGCCATTCCTTTTCTGAGACATCCAAGGGGAGGATGCATGCTTGTTACTTTTTATTTGATGGGATGTCAACCCTAACAAACTGCAATGGTTCAAAACTCTAACGGACTTCTATTAAGGTTTCTGCTTCCTATTCCCTCACAATTATTTGAGTTATGCCCTCATGTCCCTATGAGATGATCACCCTATGTTAACTCTTCTTGATTGCCTCAGTAAGGTCATGCTCATTGTACACGCAGGAAGCAGGCAACATATCGGCCTCCGGTGGGGTCACTGTAGCAAACCAAAACAAAGAAAAAGAAGGTTTTCCAATGGGGCACTTATCTGCATAAGTTTAGGCAATGCTAAGCGCTAACTAACCAACAATGTGGAGGATAGACAGATGGGAATGATACCTTGTGTTCTGACTAGCAGATAGTCTGAGGATCTTGTGTTCCTATGTCTGCTTATGGATCCCCAACACTCTCAAGCTTAGGTCATATGCCAGACGTATGAGTACATGGAAGGCTTTGGTATGCTAGCTGGACATTATTTTACCTCAGTGGGATAAACTATCAGTACTGGAATACTACAACAGCGATCCAAGAAAGGACATCACACATGCATAATGCATTTATGTCTTGTAGTAGCCAAAACTGACTGCTCATCAGTAACTGATCATGAGGACTGCACCATCACTTTGAAGTACTTCTTGAATTTTATCCTTACCATGCTGGAAAAAAAAGTATCCCGATAAAAACAAGAGTCAGAGATAATCCAACACCAAAGGTACCTTAAGTGCTAAGAAAACCCTTACAGCACTCAAAACAGCTTGCTGTGAATATAACACCTTTTGGTTCCTTGCTGACTACAAACATTATTTCTTACCTAAAAAGAAATAAGAAATGGAAACATCTTACAAATAAGACAAAAACCACCTTTTTAAAACAATGCCAGGAAGCTCTACCAGGGAACCCAGGAGGTTTCTGGAAATAGATAACCTACTTCAGCAATCAGCATCACATCAACCAAACTTATTGATGGTGCAAGGTATACCAAGATTAAACAAAGACCAGGTAGAAGTCTTTACAGTAGCAACAACGTTCAAAAGAATCAAAGACCCCCTTCCAAGCTGTACAAACGATTCACACTCAGAATGGTCTGAAGGAGAATACTTTCTGTGAAAGCACTTACCAGCTTTAGTCAATAAAAGCTTTTTGGATTCTGAGTGTGAATCGTTTGTACAGCCGTGTTTGGAAGGGGTCTTTGATTCTTTTGATGGTGCAAGGTTATCTGAGAAAGAACTGATGGCAGAGACATTCACTAAACTCACATCAGTGCTCCATCACTAATATTTTTTTTTCCTTGAGATTCCCAAGACCTCTGTTCAGCATTATTTGATTACTTATGATGTTAATTTTTAAAAGAGGAACTGTGCTAAAATGAAAGTTAAGAAAATGCCTGCTTACAGAAAGGTAGGTTTGTATAGCCTTTACCTTAAGTTTAGCAAGCTATGTGATTATTTCATTTCCCTCCCACTAAAGCACATCATGAAATTACCTCAACAGGTGTATTTCCAGATCTACGAAAAAACTGCTAAATTATGTTTAAGTGGTAGCAGTGGCCAGTCAGTTTCAAGCATATGCTGCCACTACCTATCCACAAATAACCACTTCCTGAAAAAGTACTCCTCTAATATTTTCCTGAGATAAAGTTAAGGAAATTCTAGCCAGTGAGTATCAACTCTGCTTACTCACACATGCATACACACAGTGCCCAAACAAAGCACGTCAATGCCAAGTTGCATTCACACAAATGTTGCTATCTCATCCAAAAGTAACCATTTTCTGAATGGTACCATCTCTGATGTCTGGATGTGATCAAATAAAATAATGACCACAGTAATGCATTCAGGTTGTTTTTGAATTTTTCACAAAAGATGTATTCCTCCTTCCTGATAAGCCACATAAACAGTCATTTAAGTATAAGTAAATTTAAAAGTCCCTTGCTTCACAAGCAGACTGCCTCCACTGAATAAAAAAAAATATTCTGATTATGCACAACCTGGATAAGTGACTGTTATCATAAGTAGTGTGTTTCATTTTGATTCTTTTGCACATTTACTGCTTCTCCCCAACAATAAATGCTGATGACTGTTTCACTGTAATCTTATAAATTTCTATGTTCTGCACCTTCACAGACAGCCTGCCTCCCATCTTCCAAAACAACAATGTTTTGATGGTCTATACATCACGTTTGACAGTAAACATTACTGGATTTCCCGAAAACAATCAGATACACAACCTCAGTCCCAATACCCAAAACCTCACAAACAACTAACCTTTTATTCACTAAACATTCAAAGCCTAGCAAATAAAATTACTGATCTACATTCTTGGATAGCTTACAACACCCCTCATATCCTATCCCTATCAGAAACATGGCTCAAGCCTCATATCTCAAACAGTGAAATATTCCCCCCTGGTTACAACATCTACTGCTCTGATAGAACATCAAAGAAAGGAGGTGGTGTAGCCATCCTCTACTCTAACAGCCTTAACCTTTCACCTTACCCCACACTTATTCCTAGCTTCCATCCTACTGAACTCCTCATTCTTAACCTCTATCTAAACCCTCACAAAAAACTTTCTGTAGCTTCCATCTATATTCCTCCTGGCAACAATATACCCATTCTCGAAAACATACTATCCTGATTCTATCTCAATATACCTTACGAAACACTCATCCTTGGGGATATCAATAAAGACTGGTCTAAACTTTCTACTGACTCTCCCTCACTCAGTATTCACCTTCATGGTTTCCACCAACTAATTTCTACCCTCACCCATTTCCACAAAAACTCTACCTCCAGCTCCACTATAGACTGGATTCTTACTAACTCCCCTCAACATTACCCGCAGCCAAAAACCCTACCAGACTCCCTCAGTGACCATCTACCTACCTCTATCCTAAGATATGACCCTCACACTTCTAAACCCCACCTCTTTAAAGATTGTGTGAAACTATCCTCATTTAACTCTTCTCAATTTAACTCACTACTGCAAAACATTGACTGGTCCATCCTTAAACAACTTCCCCTGAATGATGCCATTGACACTTTTAATAGCATCTTCCTAAATACCCTGGACTCCCTTGCTCCCTCTAGAATGACCAGAGTGAAATCTAATCATGCCTCCTGGCTTTCAAAACAAACTAAGACCATCATGAAACAAACAGACAGTGCCTGGAAAGCCTGGATCAAAACTAAACAAACACCTCATCTTCGCAAATACAGACAACTACGTAATCTTGCCAAAAAACAGACAATGAAAGACAAAAAATCATTTTATAGCTCAGGCCAGCATATACATAGATCTAACCCCCATAAATTCTGGTCTACACTAAACAGCATCCTTTACCCAGGCTCTCCCTCTAACCCTTCCACCTACCCAAACTCAACTCCGGAGGAAACAGCTACCCTACTAAATTCCCACTTCATCTCCTCCATCCAGAACCTCCTACCCTCTCAAACTAACTCCTACTCCTTACCTGATCCAACACCCAGCCCCAATAACACTTTTTTTCTCCTTCCAGCCACTTCCCACTTCTTACATCAAATCTTTACTGCTCAAACTCAACCCCTACTCTCTCTCTACTGATAAATTACCTCCCACCTTTCTCAAACTTGCAGCTGACTCTATTGCCTCCCTGTGACTATATTAATTAATAGATCCATGCTAGAATCTACTGTTCCTACTCTTTGGAAATCTTTCTACACCACCCCTCTCCATAAGGAAGGCAACTCTACTGATCCCACCAACTATCGACCTATTGCCATTCTATCCCCCCTAGCTAAGATCCTAGAAAAATGTATCCATACTCAGCTTCTAAACCACCTTCTCAATCACAACTTACTCACCCCTACTCAACATGGTTTCCGCCCCTATCATAGCACTACTACTGCTCTACTCTCCTTCACCCACACCATTGCAGAATCCCTGGACAATAATAAACCTACTTCCTGTCTCTTTCTAGACCTCTCCAAAGCTTTTGACACTGTATCCCATCCTTTACTTCTATCTAAACTTGCAAACTTTCACCTATCCTCCTCCACCCTCAGCTGGTTCGCTAGTTATCTATCTGGACGCCAACAATCTGTCAAATGGCTCTCCTCATATTCTCCTTTCCTGCCCATCTCTACTGGGGTTCCACAAGGTTCCATCTTAGGCCCCCGTTTATTCAATATCTTCACTAATGACCTGTTCACCTCTTGCAATAATTCATCTCTCATTCAATATGCTGATGACTCTACTATTATTTCTACAGCCGACAACATCTCTGACCTACACACTCTAACCCAAAAAGCTCTACTCTCTACAGAACAATGGCTTTCAAAAAACTTACTAATCCTAAATCCCAAAAAAAACAAACTCTTGCTCTTCCTCCCCCGTTCTCTTGCTCAACATAGATCTTCCTTTGTCATTAAATCCTGTGATAATACAGCCATCCATCCTGACACCCACACTAAACTCTTAGGAGTTATCATTGACAATGAACTAAAATTCAATCAACATATACAGCAATGCATAAAGAAAACCCATCAAAAACTTGGTCTCGGAACAGACTCACCCTTGGACAAGCACTTCTCCCCTCTCTCCTCTATGCTGCCCCAGTTCTCACAAATATTCAAACTACTACCCTGAACAAACTTCAACAAACCTACCACAGAATAGCCAGATTCATTACTAACAGCCCAAACAACACCACCACTGTATTGCCTTAAAGTCTCTACAATGGCTGGAACTCCCACAATTACTTCATCTCTACCAATTTCACATGCTGCACTCTATGCTGTTTAAACCCTCCGGCTGTCCTTCCCTATCTCTCCTTGTTTCCATCTATACCCCTTCTCGATCTCTCCGCAGCTCAAATCAGCAATTGCTTGATGTTTACCACCCTAACAAGTCTGTTGGTAAGCAACACTACAAGCATTCCGTGGCCCAAGCTTGGAATAAACTTTGCCTTGATATATGCTCTCTCTCTCATACTCCACTATTTAAAAAAGAACTGAAGACACATTTACTCAATTCCAGAACCTGTCCCTGCTATGACCCTACTTAGCTCTCCCCTCCTCCCACACTCATATCTCTCTCATCACATCCTACTACCACTCTTGACTTTCCCCTTCTGTTCAGCAACTAAGAATTTAACTTTTTCAAAGAAACAAAAAATGTGATTGTTTACTTCTACACATGTAGATGTTTATTTCTATTGTTTGCTATTATTGTATGTAATACTTGTTTTTTCTTGTTCTGTGATCATATATTGTATTTGCTGGAGCTTTTCTCCTCGGGTCTCCAGTGAAAATGGGGCAATAACCCAGTTGGACTAACCCGGTTAACAAATGTCAATAAATAAATAAATAAAATAAAAACAGCAGCATATGCAGATCATTATGTATACCATGACCTCTGATTGCCAGTGAACTACAGAATATGAATAATGCAATAACATAAATAAATAATAATTTAAAGACCAATGCTAAGATAAATGCAATCAACACTGCCCACAGTTGCTTGTTTTTTTTTTTCTTCTTCAAAGCAGGACCTTACCCAATGGCTCCTCTACCCGGCCCTGTCAGGCCAGCTGTATTTCCACAGGTGAGAAATGGGAGGTAGAGTGGGCCTGCAGGGCAGCCTCTCTCCCTCAATGATACACCTCCCTCTCCCTTTGGTGTTTCACAAAGTTCTGCTGCTACACGAAATGTGCCTCTTCGCAATGAATTCTTTGATCTCTGCACCAGTACACAGGTAGCTCATGCTCCCTAGGCACATGCTTGACAGGTACAACATCTAATGCTCCTGAAAGATGGCCCCTAAGAGGTGGCCCATTGCTGCCTATCTCCCTTACCCCAGGATGTTTAAGCCAGCAGCTGCTGCTTGCTTCCATTTTCCCCAGCCAGCTCTTACAGACTCTAGAGATGATACTCCGTCTCAGGACACCTGCACTGTAGTCAGGTTTATCCCTCCACAACATGGAGCTGGCTGTTTTATCTAGTATCCTGCCATTATTTTACACATTTATTAGACAATCTGCAACATAATACTACCCTTGAAGATCACAATGTCTGTTCTGTACAGCAGTTTCTAACAAAATAATAAATCGTCAGAAAAGACTGATACTGGTTGCAGGACTATATAACCATAACCTGTTATGTAACAGACAGGGATGACTGACTGCATGCCACGCATGCTAATAAACTGAATGAGGTCTCATTTCTGGATTTGTTTTTCTTTAAAATATATATATAGTTTTCAATATAATAACTGCACCAGTTAAATATTTATCCCTAAACTGTTCTGAGGCTGAGAAAGTATTTTAAAATCACAGTTTTAGGGATGCCCCAGTGACACAGAGGGATAAAGCCCTAACTATGCCCCATCTCAGCTCATTTTTGATTATCAGCTTGAGCAACTGATGGAGCTGTAAGGAGGAATGGGTATTATCGCTGGGTGAGGGAGGTCTTGTGAATGTCTGATAACATTCCTGGTGGGGGCTGGGGACGTCACTGTCAGTGGGCATGTCCAAAGGGAAATAGGGTGAGGGACATGGATGAGATGTTGCACAGGTAAGTAGAAACTTTGCACATCCACACTGCACACCCACCCCTTGACCTTAACACAAGGGGGGAGGGGGGTTGGTCATTAAACGTACAAAAACAAATAAATAATGACAGATGTTGACAGCCAGACCTCCAGAATGTCCATAGGCTCCATGCTAGCCCTAGCCCTAAAAGGATGGAGTCAGAGGGATAGAAGGAGGCAGGTAAACCTGGCAATAGATATGGAGTACTGGGTAAAGAGCTGTAGAATGATGCAGAGAGGAGAAAAAGAGCCCCCCCCCAAAAAAAAAATACAGGAAAATTCCTATAATACAAGGTACTCTGAAAATCCACAAGGATCCAATACACCCCCCCCAAGGCCCATTGTCTCAGGGAGGGGATGGATAACGGAGCCTATATCTATTTATATAGAGAAAATGTTAAGGCCTATAGTTAATAAAAATGAAGTGATTCTAACAGATACCATCAATTCTTAACTGAGTTATTTAGATACAGTGAAGCTTTTTCAAGGATCAGTGAAACACTGTTAATAACACTGGATGTTAATTCCCTATTCACCTCTGTCCCTAATGATATGGGTGTAGAGATGTTACGTGAATACTTAACATTAGATGGAACATACACAGCTAGTAGAGTAGAACTTATATGCTTATTAATGGAACAACTACTAGAGAACATCATCATGATATTCAGTAATAAGACCTATAGACAAAAAGAAGGTGTAGCCATGGGCACTTCAAGTGCGAATAGTTACGCAAACATAGTAATGGCCAACTGGGAAAGGAAGTGGATAGTATTTGAGAAGTGGCAACAAGTTCAATTTTATAGACACTTTACAGATTACCTCTTTTTGTTATGGCGTACAGAGTCAGAGCTGATGTGTTTCCACAAGAGTTTGAATGAGAGCACTACCTTTTTAAAATTTGAGATGAATCATTCAGAAAGTAACATCACCTTCCTTGATGTAATGGTGAACAGGGATTCACAAGGGAGTTTCTCAACCCAAGTAAATAGAAAGGAGTGCTACAAGAATACATACATACTCAGTGGGAGTATGCATTCCCAACATATTTTTAAAAATGTTATGAAGGGGCAAGCATTAAGAATTTCAAGATTAACAGCTGAAGAGACAATATTTGAAAATGAGATAGAAGATTTGAGTGGGAAATTCTTAAAAAGAGGTTATAATCACAATGAAATACAAGAAGTAATGACAGAAGTTAAGACTTTGAGGCCCACAAAGGGCAAACCTTATTTCTCACAAGGAGAGAGTCAGATGGTGAGAAAAATAGATATATCCCACTCAGATAAAGTTAAAATAGCTACAGATTACACGTCTGATGTTAGGATTATGAAAGAGATTGTGAGGAAACACTGGCCTGTACTTACAAGTGACCCACATATAAGAGAGTTGGTTGGAGAAGAACCAATATTTTGCTATAGAAATAAGAGGTCACTAAAAATATACCTTTGTTATGCTAGTACAGAGAAGAAAGCAAAAACAAAAGAAAAAGAAGAACATGTAGGAACAATACCATGTGGTAAGTGTAACCAATGTAAATGGATAGATCATAGTAATAAATCTGAACACCCTGATACAGGAATAGAGTTTACATTTAAAGTTACGGCCACTTGCAGTATTCAAAATATAGTATATTTAGCTATCTGCAATGTGTGTTCATCCATTATAGCTACTGATGCTGGTACAAATTTTAATTTCATTTTACCTAAGCATTACTGCTATTGTTGCTGCCCTACTCACTGTTTAATCTGGTTACGAGCTCCTATTGTCGCTGTTTACCGCCAATACGGCTAATGCTGAATTGCGACAGACCTGCTATATCTCCCTAATCAGAGATAGGTCTGCAAGCCTGCTACCTTACTTCATTGTACGTATTTGTGTACAAACACCGCATTACTTGATGCGGAATTGTTTTTTTTTTCACTTGGGAACAGCGGTAAGGAATCAAAACCGCATTGCCTGTTAGGAATTTGGGTTATCCTTTTCTTTTCAGTGGGCCGGTTTTTTGTGCCTTCCCACTCTAACGCCATGCAGTAGGAATTAATCCTTGGCGACTAGCATCCAATTAAAGGATATAAGTAGCCCACATCTATTGGAAGCGTGGAAAGTTTGTAGCGTGTTTTCTCAGCAACTCCACTTATGCTTAATGTATTCCGTCCTCTCCAGGTTTCACAGACACTAACGTGCTCCTTAGTAGTAGCCTTACTAAGCTCCTGAGCACTACCTTAGCATGAACGCTCACCTCTCATGCTTTGGTGTCTTTATCCAATAACTTTAAAGCAACCCCTTTTGCACCTCCACTGCTCTGCAGTAAACAGATATTGCATATTTTAGCATAAGGTGTACTTTTTTATAAATTGGTCTGCACTGACTTAAATGCTTACTTTAGCACTGAATATTCGCTCAGTTTATTGTTACTGTGTGCTAACCTGTTGTTCCCAGTGTTTTTATTTTGTGATATCTGCTATTGTCCTGCTCTGTTTACCTTGAAATACTTCTCTGAACTTATTAGTTAGTACATTGAGACATGATGTTGCTGCACTAGAAGGTGGGAGTGGGATTTGATAACTAGTTAGCTTTTGCATGCTATTGCCTGCATATTGTTTTTCTCCTCTAAGACCTGTGACTGGCTTAATATATATTATTACTGTACTCTTTGATAGAGTGTTTTTAAGGTTTTGTTTTGCTCTGTATTTTAAATCTTCTCCTTCTCCCCTCTCTTTCCCAGCTATATTACCTCCTGACCACTACTAAGTCTGAGATCATTTAACTTATCAAAGACCACTGTCTCCTATACCACTAAAAGGACCGACGCCAACCCTCTTTTGGGAACTCTCTCCTGGAAAGTTGAAGAAAGTATGTCCTACAATTCCTGTAACTTGTAAATAACTGTTCTTAGCCTTGAACTGTAAAAGCGAAGCCAGGTCAGCCAGCAGCCTCACATTACTTTGTCCACCCAATCGACCAAAGGTCTCCATTAGTATCCCCAGCATCCTTGCCTCCTACTCTTTGAAGTAAGCCCTTCAAGCAACCACAGTTCCAGTACCTGCTGTTGCCTCTAGGTGGCGCCCTTCTCTTATAGTTTTCCCCTCTGGAAGTAATTCCTCCCCAGAAAAGCCTCTTTATCCTACCCTCTGGTAGTCCCTCTATACCCTTCCACCTTTATCTACTTTCCCTGCTACCACTTACATTTACTCACTCCCAACTTTTGCCTTCTAACCTTCACTTATCCCTTGACTAACTCACCTGTATGATCTGCTCTTCTCTGATTGCCTCCTCCTGAAACTGTTTGTTTCTGCCCCGCCGCTCCCCTCCCTACCCCCTTATCCCACCCACCCCACGCACCCTCAGCCTTATACCTCACTTACCACTCCCCCTTAATAATCCCACCTATCCATAACACCGACCTTAATTGCACATCCCCTCCCATTAAGTACTATCATTCCACTTGCTTATTACCTCCCCCCCTTCCTCCTATTTCTAAGCTAATACTGTTGCTCTTCCCATTAACTCCTTCTAACTTATACTCTAATCTTAACCCTACCTTCACTCTAACACTTCCTTTTCTCCACTACTCACCATGTCTTTTAAAACCAACAAAACATCTTCCTTGGCCCCTAGAATAAAACAGAAACCTGCCAAATTATTTCCCATGTTCATTTTTTCCCTTTCACTCACACTACCCTATCTCCTAACCTCCTATGAATTAAATTATAATTACAACCTCAATACCTCTTCCAAACAAACTGCCTCTAATTTAACTTCCCCAAAGTTCACACACTCAAACATTACCTCTACCTCTTCCTACCTCTTAGCCAAATATCACAGACTATCCCATATTAAATCTAATAATCTCATGCTAAAAAAACTAAAATATTTAATGATGTTTACCTGTAAGCCACACTTAAACTACAACCCCTCTACCCTGGAAGATGGCGATATACATCCTAACCCAGGACCCTCTACTATTGCCTCTGAAGATACACCTATTATCTCAAATTCTTCCCTGCATTTACCAACCTTAAATGCTCACTCCTTACTCATAGGACACCTTAATATCAGAAGTGTTAACAACAAAATCACCCATCTCCACTCGCTTCTTGATTATTACTCTTTCGACATCCTATGTTTAACTGAAACCTGGTTAAAACCCCTCACCAAAAATACAGAAATCATCCCACCAGGCTATAACATTATAAGACAAGACCGCAATACTTAAAGGAGGGAGTTGCACTCATATTTAAGACTGATCTTAATCTATCCTTAGCTCCTTATGCACCCCCAGATAACACCAAAACTGAACTCCTTATATCTAAGTTACAGCTGAACCCAAATAAAGCCATATATATTATCGGTACTTATCTACCTCCTGGAAATAACTCCACAAATATAGAAAATCTCCTTAGCTGGGCATCATCCAGCCTCCCACAAGAAACTGTAATACTTGGAGATTTCAACCTCGACTGGTCATCAGTTAATACTAATAACCCAGTCTCTCATATCAATCTCCATGGCTTTACACAGACTATAAATTCCTCCACTAGAATTAATAAACCTAACAATAAAGAAAGTATACTAGATTGGATTCTTGTTAATAAACCACAGCTACAATACCAAACCGGCACTTTGCCAGATGACATTAGCGACCACTACTTAACCTATATCATAAGAAAGAAGAATATTGCTACAAATGTCCCTTCCATCCGAACCTCTCGTAGTACTAAAAGTTTAACCCCATACTATTTAACAATGAACTAAATGCCTGTAACTGGATACCTCTACAAATTCTTCCTCTAGAAGAAGCAGTTCAATATTTTAACACCACATTCCTATCCATCCTAGATAATCATGCACCAAAAAGAACTATCAGAGTCAAAACTAAATCCGCCCCCTGGTTATCTAAGGAAACAAGGCAAAAAATGTTACTTAGAAACAAATCCTGGATAAAATGGAGAACTAGTAAATCTCCCTCTGATCAACAGACCTTCAGACACTTAAGAAATAGTATTAAAAAAGCTATTATCTCAGACAAAAAAAACTACTATAGTAACCTCCAACAAGTTAATCATAACAATCCCCAAAGATTCTGGACAACCTTGAATAGACTTCTTCACCCGGACAAACTACCACCCCTCTCCCTCTGGATCCGAAAAAATTCTTCCCATGAAACTGCCAATGCTTTCAATTCCTTCTTCACTAATACTATCAATTCTCTGGCCTCTCAGCTTTCCTTTGACAATTCTAGCATCCCAGCTCAAGCAGATTCTATTAAACCTACTTTCACTTTACAACCTATCTCTACCACCTTCGTCCAAAAATGCATCCAAAAACTTAAACCTTGTACCCCATCAGCTGATCAACTTCCATCTGAATACCTCCAAAAAGCAGCTAAGGTTATTGCCTATCCCATATCCATCCTTATCAATAGAACTATTAATGAAGGTTCCATACCTGACATCTGGAAGATCTCACACATTATACCCCTACACAAAGGAGGTAACTCCAAAGAATACTCTAATTACAGGCCTATAGCACTCTTATCTCCTCTAGCAAAAATCATGGAAAAATGTGTTCACTACCAACTTATGAACTACTTAACTAAAAATAACATTCTAACTCCCTGTCAACACGGCTTCAGGCCATTCCACAGTACCACCACTGCTCTTCTTTCCTTTACTGACTTTATAAACGCCAACCGTAATAATAACATTCTTTCCTCTGCACTCTTTATTGACCTGTCCAAAGCCTTTGACATGGTCAACCACCCCTTCTCATAAAAATCCTAGAATCTCTTGCTTTAGAACCAAATGCTATCCTTTGGTTTACCTCCTATCTCACTAACAGGAAACAGGCAGTACTCTGGGAAAACAAACTCTCCTCTCTCCTTCCTATTTCTCTCGGTGTCCCACAAGGCTCTGTTCTTGGGCCTCTCCTTTTCTCCCTTTTTATAAATGACCTTCAAGCAGCTATTCCACAAGCTACATGCATACAATATGCTGATGACTCCACTCTTATTTGCTCTGCTAAAACATTCCAGAACTTCAAACTATTACACAAAATGTATTCCACACAGTAGAAGCATGGTTCCTAAAACGCTGCCTACTCTTAAATGCGAATAAAACAAAACTCCTCCTCTTTAAACCTACTGCTAAGTCCCCCACTTTAGATTTCTCCATCTCATCTATTAATGGCACCCTCATATCAGCTGACTCCACTACCAAACTGTTAGGAGTCATGATCGACAACAACCTTACCTATGATTATCACATCAATAATACCATTAAAACCGTAAACAGAAAACTGGGCTCCCTCTACAGAATTAGAACATTCCTAACCCCGGCAGCCAAAGCTACTTTTGCCTACTCCCACCTTATTTCAACTCTACTCTATGCCTCACCAATTTACACTAATCTGAAGAAAACAATCTCTCAAAATTGGCAAACACTTATAACAGTATTGCTAGATTTGTAACTGGCAATCAATTTAGAACTCACCACTGCCTGAACCTTCAGCAACTTCAATGGCTAGAATTAGAAAATATGCTACTTCTCTCCCAACTTTCCTTTGTCCAAAGAGCTCTCTATCTACCTAATAACACTCCTGCACTTTCCAAACTTCTAACCCCTTACTCTAACCTGAACTCACTTTGTTCCTCCACCAAACTTCTTGTAACTTTAACTAAATCAAACAACCTTGCTGGTGACTCCCTTTTCTCTAACGCCCTTGGTAAACACTGGAATCAACTTCCTACTGAACTTACTTCTATTCCAAATCCTATTCTGTTCAAACAAAAACTCAAAACTTACCTTAAAAATCAATGGTTATGTCCCTGTTGTTACCCAGACTAAATCTCCCTATGTTCCCCTCTACTCCTCCACCTTCCTCTCCTTCTTCCTTCTTTTCTTCTACTAGCCTTATTATCTTCACTCTATAAGATCTAGCTCTTTTAGTTTTCCCTCTCCATCTTTAGATGCCTTTCTTTGTCTGAAAGTATTTTTGTCTTTTACGACTCTACTCTCTCTATTTTTTCTGTATATTTTTCCTCTTTCTCTTCTACTCTCCCTTATATAATCTTCCTATAAAACAATGTGAAATAAGTTTAATTGTTATTTCGTGAGTGAGAATGGTGAATCATAGTATTGTCATGTCAATAGTAATGCCTGTGATGTCTTCCTGAATATTTGCTTATTTCCACCTCCTTCTCCATTAATATTTAAATGTGTTACATTATGAAATTGTCATTTTTCTCTATGTGGAGCTTTTCTCCCCGGGCCTCTACTGAAAATGGAAATATATCCAGTTAGACTAGCCCAGTTAACAAATGTAAAATAAAATAAATAAATAAATAAATAAAATACTACATAGGTAAGACGAATAGGGAATTTAAAACAAGGATAAGAGAGCATTTACTAAGCATCAGGAACTTAGATAAATCTAATGCTTTGGCCAAACGTGTTGAAATGGGTTCTACACATAATTTTAGATTTATGGCCATTGAAGTAGTTAGTGAAAATGATAGAGGGGGAGATATAATCAACAAAACAGAAACTTCAGAAGTAAGGTGGATAGTCAGGTTAAGAGGCAACAGAGGTAAGGGACTAAATGACAGGATACCATTAAAACCTATACTAAAGAACAGGTCTCTACGTTAAGGAGACCCAGTATGAATAGGAATTATGTTAGCAGTAGTATTAACTATGTATGTTAAATCAAAGTTATGAAGTTTATAACAGAATGGTGCATATTTAGGATGAAACTGAAGTATGAAATAGTTAAAGGATTTATTTTATTATTTTTATGCATATATTTTATATATTTATATGTGTGTTTTTATTTCAGCAATGTTTGAATAGAAACAATGCAAGTGATTCAAGTAGAGATGAATATCTCTTTAAAATGAAAGGGTAATTACTATTTAACTGGTATTACCAATTTAACTTGCCTTATAAATAAGTGGATAGTACTATTATTGTAATGGTCTGATGAAGTGGGAGGTAGTCCCATGAAAGCGCTCACCTACTGCATTTTCGTAATAAAGCTGTGTTTTTATCCTACAACACTTGCTTAAGGAGAACATTTTTACAAATAATTATTTGGTATAGCAAGTTTCTGCTTGGTATATGTTCCCAGGACTTTTGTGTGCACTTGAAAATTTGAGTTGGCCAAGTTCTTGTTAACATGTACTCTTTCCTCTTCTAAGGCATCATTTTACTTCAAAATTAGTAGAATCACTGATTGCAGTCCAATATATTGGCACCTGATGATAAATCATAGAAATAGCAGTCTATTCTATCAACAGTCTTAAGAGACTTGAAAGGTTTGCCATTCTAAAGTACTGATCATTCACTGTACATTACATATAATAATGATATACACATGCACAAAAGAAGCAAACTGCAGCTTTAAGTATAAGCCTGAAACCATCCTTTCTTGTGTTGTTTAGAGTGTAGTACACTTACTCCTTTTAGATACCTAACAACTCTAGCTACTACTTTGTTTCCAAACAGGAAAGGTCTGTATGTGAGATCAGAAATGAGTTGCTTTACAAAATATATTGCTGTAGAACTTCTCATCTCTATATTTTCAATAACTCAGAAAAATGCACTAATACCATATTTAACGTAATAGATTGTCAGCCCTACATAAACTGGAAAGCAACAGTAGCAGGGCACTACTAAGAATTCAATAAGTTTGGTGTGAAAAGAAATGTTTGCTACAGAAATACCATTTACAGATAATACGCTTTTTTGACAAAAAACAAGCAGTGCATGTCCTAGGCTGTAATATATGGCATCAGCTAAAGAAAGCTATATTATCAACAAACGGGCTGCATTTATTTTATCGAACATGCTTGTAATCACATTTCAGTAAATAAATAAGTAAAATATACATAAGCTGTCAAAATAACTTCGGTGATACACATTTCCTTCTTTTCTGTTTTAGACTTCTTTGCCACAAAAGTTAAAAACATTTTCCTACAATGTATCAAGTACAAGTGCTATTTGCATGGATTAAAACTGTTATCACAGAGTAGTTTTATTTCCAAGAACAGTTTTAGCTTTCCTCAAAGTCTCATCCTACCTCTCAACTACAGATTTTCGCAGAATGTTCAGATTTTTGCCTTATACTTTTGGTTTGTTTTTCAAAAAATTGTGTTTTTTTGGCAAATTAGTGGCAAATCATTAAAAACTAAAGTTAGAAAATAATAACAGACATTTGAGTTTCAGACTTCATACCCTTCAGAAAATTCATGTTAATGCAAAACCTGTTATTTGATCAACTATCTAAGTTTGTATGAGCAATACTTAAACATTGTCCCTATTTTTCTACGTTTGTCCCACTTTTATTTATGGCTTTGTCCAGATTTCTTGCTCTAAGAGGTTGAGCGGTATGCTCATAATATACCACTTGTATTTCCTTTGCAAGGCAATTCAGTTTTTAATTTCTTCCTCTGTCTTGAAATCAAGTCCCCTTAAAAATGTAATGCTAATTTTAAAAGTTCTCCAAAATTAAGAGTAAAGCACATTAAAAAACACACATCATAAGAGTAAAGCACGTGAAAACACATACATCAAGACCAACAATCAATACATACTTGCTTTAACAGCTTCTACAGCTTATTAAAAAACCCAAATAATGCCGGTCAACTGCTTTAATACTCTGCTTAATGACATAATCAACTACAAGGCTCTATGACCATTAGCAGCATTTGTAATTACCTAAATAAACATTCAAATCAACTATGAAGAACTGAATGTGTTTCTATGTTCTGAATTCCCACTCCACATACATAAACACAAGTTTCAGTGCAAGAAAGAAAATGTGAATTCAGACCATAGAGGAAAGGGGACACAAACACATTCACTTGTTTTGCACTCTTTTCCTGATTATGCCTTCCCATCTCTCCATGACAGACGACTTCAGAAGCAAAGGCACAGAATGTAGAAGGCAATCACTTGATGTCCACTAAGCGTCTACCCTATTCTAGCTCTGCAAGCACTGGAACTATAACATATATACGGTCTTATTGGTCTGACAAAAAATATCACTAAACTGAGGGTCAAGCACAGCTTCCCCAAGTAATGCAGTAGTGGTTACAAATTCAGCAACAATAAGTCAGGGCTTCAACACAGAAGAAAATTAGACATTTTATGCACATTGCTAATTCAGACTTGGTAAGCTGACATGCCACAATCAGAAAAGAAGTGCGATAAGCAAATACTCCTTATTCTCACTTTGCCAAAATGTATAAAAAATGTGTTTTTAATAAAGGGAGGAAACAAAAGTGACTTTCACATGTTAGCAATCACTCCAATAGAACAGATAAAGCATACATGGCTGCATATGAAGTTTAGCTAAGAAGCGTGTTTCTGATCTCTAAGACTCAGTATGATGGTATCTCTAAGGGATGCAAGCAGCTCTCAGACTACAAATGCTGTTAGCTTACAATGAAACTTACGCTGCGTTACTTGCACCTGATTTGTGTTGCTGTCATTACTTTCCTAAATCTGGGAAAAGATTTAAGCTTATAAATAAACAAACCACTGAACTACTTGTTAAGGTTACAGACTGAGCTACTGGTTCATCCTCAGAAAATTCACCATTAAAAAGGATAACACAAATGTCGTGATTTTTGTACCACATTCTAGCTGAAAAAGTCTACCAAGGATCAGGGTACAACATACAACGCTGGTAGATCCATGCTTCAAAAATATTCCACATGTCAAACACTGGAAGGTGGTATAAACTGATCAGGCACCTTTTCGCAACACGTCATAATGCTGCAAAATAATGAAGAGTAGGTAATATTTAACTGAAAGTCAGCTGTAAACTTAGGTTAACAGGTAAATTCTAGGCAATCACTCGGTATGCCATTTCAAGCCTAGCTAAAAACTCCTATTCAAAAGCTCCCTTTAGGCTCAAAAAGGGCAAGATAAGATAGTGAGAGAATTTCAGACTGCCCATCCAATTATCTAGGTTTACTCTGAAGGTGGCAAGGGTGCTAATCTGACATGTAGTGAAACTTTGATCCACATGTGAGAGATATGTTGGGATATTTATTTTATTTTATTTTACATTTGTTTACTGGGGAGGTCTGACTGGACAGAGCTGTCCGTTTTCAGTAGAGGCCTGGGGAGAAATGCTCCAGAACAACTGCTAACATACTAAACACAAGATATTTACATGAGCATTGGGGTTTACCCATACAATTATAAAATACAGCAGATAACACGATTGCATAAGATATTCACATAAGCATAGTGGTTTAAACATACAATTAAAAGTATAGCAGCTAGTAACATATGATTGTTGTTCATACAGTATGTTTAGTAGAGATAATCTTGAAGATCTAGTGAAGATAAGAAAGGAAAAACTAAAAAATACTAGCCAGATAATCTTGAAGATGTAATGAAGATGCAAGAAGAAAGGAAAAACTAAAAGTACTAGTCAGTTTGTCACAGGAGGAGAATATAGACAAGTTCATATGAGGTTCATTGACATTTTAAGGAAGGCTTTTCAACTTAGTCTAAGGGAGAGTTAGTGGGTATAGATGGGACAGTGGGGAGTAGGCGGTGGTGGGTTAGGTATGATAGATATTAATCTATCACACCAGTGTCTCCTTAACCAGGTATTTGAGGTAACATTTGTTCTGTGAAGGAATAGGAGGAAATCAGAGAGGGCTGGATCTTTCATGGCACGAGAGAGGCTAGACACAAATTTTCTCTGAAGACTATATCACAGAAAGGGGACTGCCAGTCTGACCTGATAAGATTTTTGAGGCCAGTGATCTTTTAAGTTATGAATCACTAAGGTTTCTTAAGTTGAGTGATATGTTAAGACAAATACATACCAGAACTTCTTAGATTCTCTAACGAAGTCAGAATAGTCACAGGAAAAAGCCTTCTGATAATCCCAGCTGGAAAGTAATCACCCCTCAAACGCTTAATATTTGCAGCCAAAGATGACTTAACACAAATCCTGATAAAATCTAGTGGTTCAGCTTCTTTCTCTTACCACTGACCATCACAGAAAATCATTTAGTAGGCTGAAAAAGCTCAAATTCATGTATGGATGGCCCTTGTTTAAACTTGGTTTTCTTGACTACTGTCCTTCTCTAACAACTTAAGGTGCCCAAATAGATGAGCATTATGAGCCAATATCTGAATTTGGCAGAGCCCAATAACTACAGTAAGCACATACAAACCTTGGCAGGAGTAAATGGATATTCAAAGCATTACAGCCTGTGAGCTGGGAGAGCTTCCTACCCAATGTTCAGACTGCTGAAAACCTTAAGTGTTTCAGAAGCTCAGATAACAACATATAAAAATTTAAAAAAATCTAAGTAACCTGTAGCAACATGAAGTGATTTCTCAATAAATACTTCTTAAGATGCTAATCAGACCTGTACAACATGAGGCTCTCTCTAGCTATATTCTGTATAGCAGGTTATGTCCCTCTCCATTAAAGTCGTTACTGACTTACCACCACTAACTTACTTCTATCTAAATGTTTGAATAAAAATGCAAAAACTACTCAAAATACTAACTTTTGGTTAAAAATGCATGCATTAGAAGTATGCAGTTCTAGAAATCTTTTCTAACCTATACTGCATTGAAAGTACAGTTGAGTAATATCTTAAAACAGTAGATGTCCTTTTCACTGTTGCAGCATTCCATCACCTCTTGGATTTCCTGCCAAGGATAGCTCAATGTCCAGGCAGTATACCAAAGCCTTTATAACCCTGGGAATGTTATACCCAATACATATGCTCCCTGCGCAAGCGTAGAGGATAAAGGTGACATATGCACACACTCAACTCAGAAATGAAGTGTCCCAGGAGAATTAGGACCGCTAGTGAAAAGGAGGAGTACATCCAGAGAAAGGAAAACAAAAAACGGAGAAGGAAAGGAACCTTTCACCAAGTACAAAAATATTACCCATGCCAAAGGAAGGGGTAGGAGGGATAGAGTGAATACTGCAACAGTGAAAAGGACATTTACTGCCATGGTAAGCTTTTACACAACTGTACTATGTCCTTCCCATATCATTGTTACAGTTGTTACAGTATTCATCACTTCTGGGAAAATACAAAAGCTACGGTGGTGCAGCGGTAGCGTTGTCGCCTCACAGCAAGAGGTTTTTCCCGTTCGATTCTCGGCTGGAGAGCCTTCTGTGTTGAGTCTGCATGTCCTCCCCACGGTCGAGTGGTGTTCGAAAGACATGTGTGAATGGGCGTGCCTTTGTTGAAGGTTGGGCGTCGAGCTGGCACCTCAGCACCGTGAAAATCTACTGCCAATTATTAGCGGACCGGAGTTCTGCTGTGGCGACCCCTAACCGGGAAAAGCCGAAGGAACAACAACAACAGTGAAGGCAGGGTGGAGGAAGGCAAGGAGTAGCCCTTTACAAGCCCATGCAGAATAGCCTTGGCAAAACCTGCTCTGGCCCTGGAAATGACATCCAATTTGTAATGTTTTGTGAATGTGTAAACAGAAGACCAAGTAACAGCTTCAAGGATGGAGTAGGTGTCCAAATCTTTGAAGAAAGCCACAGGGGAAGCCACTGCTCTAGTAGAATGAGCCCTCACAGAAGCAGACAACTGCTTACCATGAAAAAATAACAAGAATAGAAATGACCATGGAAATCCATGAGGAGATGGTTTGCTTACAAACTGCCAAACCGAATGTCCTGGAATGAAAAGAAACAAAAAGCTGATCAGATTTGCAAAAGACCTTTGTTTTGTCCATATAACATCTGAGTTGTGTATGCAAATCCATAGAACGAAGAACGTTCTCACTAGCACATTGTGGAGAAGGGAAAAAAGATGAAAGCTGGATAGAGTGATTAAGGGACAGCTCATTAACCACCTTGGGCATAAAAAGAAGGATTTGACAGAGAGACAACCTGTCTCTCTATGAAAAACCAAAAAAGAAGGGACCGCCATCAAGGCCTGTAGTTCAGATATCCTTCTGGCAGAGGTTAAAGCAACCAATAACAGAGTCTACCAGTTGCAATGTTGCAAAGAAGAAAAAGCAGCAGCAAGCTCAAAAGGAGCCTGAGTCAGCTTTCTAAGGAAAAAAAATTAAGATCCCAAGGAGGAGGAATGGGATTTCCTGCGGGTCTAACATGGACACCTTTAAGCAACTGCTTGGCCTCAAACTTAGAGGAGACCAAAGTAGGAGTAAGTGGCTGATGGTCAGAAATGGCTTACAAGTGTGCTTTCTAAGAAAAATACACCAAGCCAGTATGTAATAGTTCACACAGATATGAATGAACCAAGGGAACCTCCTCTGAAAAGGGGTCCTGTGATGCTTAAGATAGAAAAATATCTTCCATTTGGACATGTATGATTTTCTCGTATTAGGTTTTCTGGCCTTCTGCAGAACCCTAACCATGTCCTCAGAAATCTGATGTCAGAAAGTAATCAAAAGGCTATCACCCAAAGCATCAACTGAAGAGTGAACAGATGAGAGTAAGAATTTGTTTGTCCTGTGTAAGAAGATCCATAGGGTGAGGTAACTTGTGATGACTGCCCCTGGCCAGATGCCATATGAGGGGAAATCAATGCTGCCTAGGCCAAAAGGCGGTCACCAACAAGATTCTGTGAAGGTCCCTTGGAAGAAGATGAAGGGAAGGAAAGGCAAATAGGAACATGCTCTTCCAAGAGGAAGATATGACGTCCTCTTTCCAAGCCAAAGGGCTTGGAAGTCTGGAACAGAACTGAGAAGTTGCATATTCAGAGGGGTGGCAAAGAAGTCAACTTGAGGAATACCCCAGCAATGAACTATGTCCAAGAAACACATCTCTGTGAAGTATCCATCCGTGAGGCTGTGTCCTGAACCTGCTGTTATATGAATATGCCACAAGACTGCACTCTGGAAATATACAGACTGCCTGCAGGATGATCTGCAGATTGATGGCTATTTCCCGTGACTGAAGGGCTAACCTGCAAAGAAGTTAAGACCTTCTGTCCCACTGTTTGTTGACATACTACATGACTACAGTGTTATCTGTATAAACCTTCACCCCAGCTCTGTCTGTGAATAGTTGCTGACAGCTGCGTACGGTGGAAAGAAATACCTGGATTGGGCTACAGCTGCCAAATCCACCAGTGAAATTCCTGTATGGGACAAAGGAGAAGAGGAATGAGATGGTCCAGTGCGTGACGTTGTAGAAGCCACACTGATTTTAGGTACCACTGAAGTTTCTTCATATGAAATTTGGACCAGGGAAGTATGGGGATAGTGCAGCCCATGAACCCCAGAGCTCTGAGAAACTCCCTGGCTGGGACAAAAGACAGGAGAACCAGGGACAGAAAATAATTTGTGAGGGACTGTGAGGGACAAAACCTTGGAAGTAGCAAGAGATGCCAGCATTGGAATAGTATGGAACCTGCAGCCTAGGAAAAACTGATCCTAAGATGGTGTAATCATTGACTTCTGAAGGTTAACAGTGAACCCCAGGCTGTGCAACAGAAGTTGAGCAAAATGAAGATCCTGCACAGCTTGGAATGGTATGCAGCCTGCAACAAGTGGTCGTTCAGATAAGGAAATATATGAATGCGCTGAGGCCTGCAAAGGGGACTACAGGGGCTAGACATTTGGTGAACATCCCTGGGCTGTGGAGAGGCCAAAGGGCAAATCAGAGAACTTAAATGAGAAGGAGAAATTCAAGTAACTCTTGAATAAAGGGTGGATGGGAATGTGAATGCAAGCTTCCTTCAGATCCGAAGAAACAAAAAAAAAAAGGCTTAGGGGAGCAACAAAGGAAACAGAGTCTGAAGAGATGGCATTTGGAAGGAAGGCACTATGTGAAAGGTATTCAGAAAGGAAAGACCCAGGACAAGTCTCCAAGATCCCTCTTTCCTGGGAACTAAAAATATTCTGGAATAACACCTCAAAACTCTCTCTGTCATGTTAACTGGCTGAATGTTACCCTAGTCCAGCAGACCCTGCAATACCCCTGCAAAATGAGGAAGCTGTTCTGGCTAGGGGTTGAGGAATTCTGTAAAAGGAAGGAAAGGCCTTCCAGTTTATAAAGTAACCCTTCCAGATGATGGAAAGGACCCAGATGTCTGTGCTGATCAGCTGCCAAACTAGGAGAGAAAGGGAAAGCCCAAAGTAGAAGGGAACCTGGGCAGACAGTCAGCTGTAGATTTGTCAGGAAATGACTGCTTCTGGGACCTGGGCATCTAATTAGGCTTGTCAGAGAAAACTGCCTAGCAGTCTTCCTACCTTTGGAAGACTGCCTAGGTAGCCAATGTAAAGAAGCCGTCTTACTAGGGTAGTTCCTCTGAAACTTGGGAATACAGGAGACAAAGATCTGCTTCAAAAGTTTCACGACCTTACCTGGAGCCTGTAGTGTCTTGAAAATGTCAGCCCCGAGGATGTTCACCAAATGTCAAACAAATTCTCAGTATCCAAGGGAGTGTCCTGAACTTTGGCTTTCATATCATCTGACAAGGCATGAAGGTAAAGCCAGGAGTAGCATCTAATCACACAGCCAGAGGTAGCAACCCTAGAGGATCCATCTGCTGCATCATAACTGCATTTGACAGAGTGACAGGCAACCTGAGACATGGAGCTGAGCAAGGAGAGAGTTAAAGCTTTACCTTCAGAGTCAGACATATCAGAAACATATCTATATTACAAGCTTGAAAGCTGGAAAGAGCAAACGCTCTTTGATTGAGCTGTAAATATTGAACGTACTAAATAGCGAAGACACGGAACAGCAATTTTTTTCCCAGGGAAAATGAAAATGGCTGCTCCTCAAAAATCAGAAACAAAAAAACAAACAAAAAAAAATGCAAACACAACAAAGTGTGGGGCTTTTCCCACCCACACTCCCTGAGGTGGGGGGCAGTGCCCCCCCCAGCACCCCCCCCCCCACTTAAATATACAAACTTCAAGATCGCACCAGAGTGCTGGAAATGGCAAATTCCAAAAATGGCCCAGTGATTTTTTTTTTACCGGGGGGGGGGATTGCTGTTCCGTGTCTTTGCTATTTAGTGTGTTCGATATTTATACCTCGATCAAAGAGCGTTCGCCCTTTTAACCTTTCGAGCTTCTGATATAGAGCCTTAGAAACCAGTTTCCCAACCTGGAAAAGAAGAGACAGTATGTACCTTGTCTGAGAGTCTGGTAACTGATGGGCTTGAAGGCTAAGGTAGCAGAAGTTATATCTTTTTACCACTTCTCTCCATGGCTCTACTGTCCTTATCTGAAGGAAGGAGCTTGGAAGAAGCCAACAGCCTAGAAGGTTTATCAGTAGAAACAGAAATTACTGCAGGGTCAGAGGAAGGGCATTTATACAGCAACTTGAAGCCATCTGGCACCTTACAGATTTGATCAGGTTTCTTAGGAGCTGGAGACTGAGAATCTGATATCAGGAAAGCAGCAGAAAAGGTATCTATAACATAGCAGTCAACACAGGAGGGACAGCTGAAGGTTTAGGCGAGTCCGTTTGTAACAGCTCATACCTGTTCTAGATGTACAAAACTTGGGAGCAATTCCATTTCAAATGGTTCACCATGCGCAGGACTGTGTCACCAAAGGAACGCTCCTCCACAGGAGAATCAGGACTGACAGATTTCTCCTCCTCAATTCCATAATCTAAAGGTGAAATTGGGATGAACAGGCCAAGGAATCACCCTCAGAATCCCCATCCAAAGACTCTGGGTCCCTTGACCTCTTAGGGGTAGAGGACCATGGAGGAGTAGGAACTGAAACCATGAGGAGGCTTCAACGCCATCAAGGCACTGAAAAAGCCTTGAGTAAAGTCTTGCAGTTCCTTTTGTGGATCCTGCAGAGTAGACACCACATGCCTAGCTTTTTACCTTTTCTTCATAGGGACATCTGCTCAGACAAAATGCAGACATTTGGACTCCTGCCTAGATTCAATCGAAGTACCCAGCACCTCTTCCTGTACAAGGATTTGAAGAATCCCTTTAGGCCCCTTGAAAATGAACAGCCGTGATTCCCCGTCAATGCCCACAGCTGATGCTTGCAAGACCTCCGAGGATGTGTGAAAAACAGGTTCCATACCAGCCCCCCTGAGAAGGCTGAGGCAGAGGAAACAAACTGAAAGTAATGTCAGGCAGTCCCTCTGGGTTCTCATTCACCTCAAGAGAGATGTCTGGTGGAGGGTAGACAGCAGCAGACTCGGGCCTAGACCTCCTGAACTTCTTAAGTAGCAGCTGTACCTTGGGGCAAGTGGATTCTACCATGGTGCCTTTGACCAAACGCTTGCAATGCTGGTTCTCAAGGTTACTGGAAAGTGAAGAAATGAGACTAGGCAAAGTCTTGGGAACAAAAGCCTGACAGATGGAACACTGCATGAGGTCATGGGGTGCACCTAAGCAAAACAGGCACCTATTGTGACAGTATTTATGAGGACTCTATCTCCCATACAGACATTTCCCTTTCTTGGATGACAAGTAACCTCAATAAACAATACAAGGAAAAGAAAAAAAAACAATGGGGTACTTATCTGAAAAAATGTACTCCTGGTAAAACCAGCACAGTGAAGAACATTCAGACCGAAGTACGACAACAGTATTTGGACTAGTGGCAATGAAGCTCTGACTTGAGAGTGTGCATTCCGCACCTTTATGAACTACACACTTGTGTGGGGAACATATAACTGATGTACGATGCTCCCTACGTTACAAAGGCTTTGGTATACTGGCTGTACTTTGGGCTGTCCTTGGCAGGAGATCCCAGAGGTGATGAATAGTGCAACAGTGATGTGGAAGGATTTCTTGCTCTTAATCAGGTCCACCATAGCAATGTGAATTTATAAAGCTTACTTAATCAATAAGGTTATAGTTCTGACCATAAAAAAATCATAACTGACATTATGGCTGTTATTAATAGAATGTTTGTACTACAACAAGCAATGCTTAGTAAGTAATTAAGGAAATGGACTTACAGCAAGTATAACTGCATCATATTTGCAAATCTCAAAGCTACTTGAGCACAGCCGCTCTAGGTAGCAGTCGTTTGTGTGGCTTTGCTTCCTGTCCAGCAGGCTACAAGTTCAGTGTACCTAAAACACAGTACACTGAGCTTTGATCTTGCTGGCTGCTAGACAGAGTGAAGCAGGTTTCCCCCACCTGTTTGTAACAGCTCTATCTACAAGGTGCAACAACTTTGTAGTGAGAAAAACAAAGTAAATATGGGTATGTGAGGTAAAGGCCTTCACTTGGGGGTGTAGAAAAGGCTTTTTTCAATGCTTTTAATTTTGTCATATTTGCTCATACCTTGTCAGGTTCAAGTAAGTGTATTAAAAGCATTCACGATCTCCAACACACAGTTATGGGCAAATGTATTAGGAGTACGTATGTTTCAAAGAGCTGCAGTAGATATTTTTAAAACTAACTTCAAGATACATATCAAAGATGCACGGTTTACAAAAATTACCGTACATACCATACTAATATTATGCACAAAGTAGCTAATATATGGTACGTTACAGCAAGTCTCATCTTGAAATCCACTTCAAGTCTGTTAGTTCAATCTAGAGGACTAAAGGTACGAGCTGCTAACAAGCTTCATCATGTGTTCCTATATTTGATTCACTCACTGTCCATCTGAATATCACACAACCAAACAGTCCTGTTGGATTTCCACAAAAAAGAGGCCTTTTATGCTTAGTGAGCTTACCTTGGTACCAAATAAAAAAAAATGCTAGACGTCTATCTGTTAGATGCACTGAAACCTGAGCAACCTTACACACACAGAGTATGGCAAGACAAAGCACTGAATGGCTGTCCTCTGCATACACACGCATCTACTTTATATAAATAATTCTGATGGCACTGTGTTGATAATTTCATTTGCCAGCATCAGTCAGATGAATTAGACCTGGGAATTAACTACTTTGCATTCTCAGGTTTGGGAATTACATGGGCTGCTTTCCAATACGTGATGCAAACACAAACTAGTACCGCTCACTATTTAAATGATTAAGATGAACAAGTCAAACGTCTAAAGATTTCTGAATATGAAACCATGGCAGTTGTTCACCTCACTTCGTAGATTATGACTAGAATTTCATCCATTTCAGGGTATATGCTAATAGGACCAATGTGTTCTGAGGTGCAGAGTTGGAAGAAAAATTATTAAACATATTAGCTACCCACTTTTTTTTTTTTAAACAAATCTTTTTACTGGAAACACTTTGTGGCAGGTCTAGCCACCTGGCAATGTACATTTTGGTTCTAGACGATTGTCAACATTGAAGTGAAACAATGACACCATGTACAGAAATGGGAGAAAAGGGGTCGTGGATGAATGGATTGATTTTACTAGAAACATTGCCTTCTACTGAATTTTCATGTGATGCAAAAATATTTCAAAGATTTTTTTTTGGGACTTAAGTTGATTCTTTTTTTCTTACGGCCAGCAAAGGAAAGGTAGAAAGCACCTTCTCAAATAATGAAATTGAGGACTTAACTCTCACAGTCAGGAAATAAGTGTGCACACACACACAACACACACCAGTCTTCAAACATAATGACAGTAAGCTGTACGCATTTTTTTTTTTTTTTACATAGTAACTGATCAGATTAATGGAAATGTGTAAAGCCAGAAAACTACACAAACTGTACTACTGGTATTTCTGTATTATATCTGCTTTTTATAAACTGATGATGCTTGAATTCCTTATTACTATTTTATAAACTGCTTCCATTCATCTATTGCATTTGTGCCACTTTATAAAACACACTTAAAATATTCTACTATCTTCTTTTCTGTTAGCCACTCATCATGGTTGCAAGCGTATTTAATTAATAAATTAATTAAGTTACAAACAAAGACAAGAAATGAATGAAGTTAAGTCAAAATCAAAAGCAAGGAATACACCAACAACTGCAGATAGTAACACCATTAACAGAGCCTGTGATAAACAAAAGATGACATACAGCAACAGTCATGAAAATTCTCTGTCCAGAGCTCAGATTTCTAATCTTAGCTGTCTTTATTTGAATTCCTGTCCCAATTTTAACAGCATACATCTCGAATGTTAAAAAAAGGGATAAATGTTATGTTTTACAACATTACAATTAGTGTAACATGCAGCTATTTGCCTAACGGTTAATATTACAGCCCAAACAACCAGCTATACCCTAATTATCTGAACTTTAATTAGCACAGCGGGGATTACTATAAAACATTTATTGCTAGGCTTTTTCTACATTATAATACATTATTTAAAACAGCATTAATGTCTGTATTGAGATTTTAATACTCATTCGTTAGCAATGCAACCATTGTAATATTTCCCTTGTGAGTTTAAGCAAAGAAATGCTTTTCAATGTAGCTTACTTAACAAGTCTGCAAAGACTACAGCAGTGTTGCATCATCCCTACAACCCCCCCGAAAAAAGGGTGCTCTACTTCCTTAACCCTTTTATACACCTTTTATACTTGCACAATGAAGTAAGCAAACAGTAAAACATAAAAACACTGAAATAAACATTACTGGTCTGGTTTATAAGGCTTACAAGCTACAATGCAGTCTGCATAAAACTATAAATCAATGCAAGTTAAATCAGTGTTTTTGTAATAACCTACTTATTAACTCTTCACTACTGAATTAGTCAAACTGAGAGCAAAGTGATTTGGCATGGTAAATGTAAAAGAATCCATTAACGGACTCCCTACAGTGGAGCAAACCAGTACCTCATCCAAGCACATACACCACCTTAAAAAAACTTCTAACGTACAATAACTTGTAGGATACATTTAAGATGCATGTCTAGGCTTATAAACCTATGCAGACCAGTGGTCTTTAGTCTAGTATATACATATGAACCTTTAAGCGGTAAAATGCAGACTCATGGTAAATATACTCTATTCATCTGTAATGCCAACTTCCATACTTTTGATCGGCTAGACACATCAGCCTGTACTTAACAAAATAATAATTTCCTACATTAAGGCTTGCAAAGCATCACACTCCTTTTGATAACCCCGTGTTTTCCTTTCTTTCCTGCACTAGTTATTAGCTACAGTAGGAGTGGTACACTGGCATTTTGGATAACATGGCCACCTTATGTTAAGAGGTTCTCATATCAGGTGTCTTCTTGTGCATGGAGTCTGCACGTCCTCCCTATCTTCAAAATGGGTTTTATCTAGGTAATCCATTTTCTTCCCACATTCCATAGACAAGTGGTAGGCAGACCAGCAATGTCTAATGTTTATGTAAGGGGGTACATGAATTTGTGACACGGAAGAAAGGAATGACATTCCACACTTCTGGTGTCTCCCCTCACAGACACACTTTTGCCTAGTACACTCTGTGGATGGTAGTAGCCATTTACAGGGTCACTACAGGAGTTAGTTGCAGCCAGTAAATATGGATGGATCATCTGTAGCCGGCTCTGCTTCTCTGATTAATAAGAAAACCTGAAAAACACTACTGCCTTGCTTAATTCATTACAACCGAGTGACACTTTCAGGTGCTTCTGCAGTTTCACCCTAGTGTTGCTTCAAGGGGTCAAATATTGTTTTTATTTGCATTAATAATTTCAAAACAATGCTGCATACAAACTATTGAAATATTTCAACTTAAAGCTAATGTAGCAGGCAATACAGCTGCACTGATACTTGACCTCTTCCTAGTACTGCTTTAGATATGTTGTTGTTTCTATACTGTTTATATTGTCAGAACTTTCATATTTTCAAAAATATCCCCAAATAACAACATAACACAGACAAAATTGCTTAACCTTATGAAAGAGTAAAGGCAGATGAACAAAATGCTGGTGAAAATAATGAGTAGCTCAAGTGGTTACTGAGATATTGTAAGCTGTTTATAAAATATTACACAAATAATATCTGCTGTGTTTATTATGATTTATGTAATTCAGTTTAAGACCTAGAATCCAATGAAAACTACCAGTGTAAAGATTTGTTTGTGATGAACAGTTTGCTAATTACATTTCTCTAGTACTAACCCTTATAACTCAAGAGATGGAATCATTTGCTCGAAATGTGAGACTATAACTTGTTTTGATAAAAAGTTCATGGTGTGATCATTGGGAGTTAAGACTACAAACATCCAGAGGTCCACTGGAGTGAACAAGTTAATTCCCCTGAAGAGAGATTACAAACTGCCTAAAGAATGGGCTACTCAGGAATCTGTTAGCTGCATGTGGTCTACAGTGGTCTGGATCTCTATGAAATGTTATTGTGGTTCACTTACAATTTGCAGTGTCCTGCATTGCCTCACAGGAATGCAAGGTTCTGTGCACTGTGGTCCTTTAGTCATCTTGACTGGCTTATTTTACATGAGCTATATTTTACATGAGCTATATAGTAATCTTCCCTAACAGATATTGTTGTTTTTCTATCATTCAGTCTTGCTGATAATCTGGTGGACCTGTGTTTCTTCCTGAACTTGGGTGACTGAACACAAAACTAGCTAAGCCACTGGGCCAGCAATTACCAAACACAGGAAAAGCACATACATACGTTTATGCTCAGAGAGCACTTACTATGGTTTATTTAAACTAGGAAAGACCAGAGCTCTCTCTCTCTTGTGACTCACACACAAATTAAAACAGGTCAGTTAAGGTTAATTACCTGTGAACTGAGGGTGGAGCTAGGAACCAAGTCTTCTATTTAAACATTTCAAGGCTTTACTTGAAAACCTCACTCAGACTCTGCCACAGCTTGCTGAGAGAGAAAGATTTTTATTTTTGCTTTCTTGTATTTTGTATTGCTTCATTGCCTTCTTCTATTTTGTACTTTATGATATATTTTCTTTACACTGTGTTTTACTTGTACTCTGCTTTTAAATGCATACTTAAACCACGAGACCACAGCTCTCTCGCTTGTGAATCCCACCATTAAGTTTTTCCTCACCGTGGTGTTATTATCTGCAACATGTACTCCAAAACCACCAATTACTGGAGAGCCCACATTCTGCCTGTCAGTAGCTATCTTGGGATTAGTGCTTCTTTTTTGTTCCTGGTGAAAGAAGGCACATAGGGACATTATTTCCTAGAGAATGCTGATCACTGGAAAGCCTAATAACTGCTTCATAGGTGTCAGCTTGGAATTTGTACTCCTGGTGAGAGAAGGATCGGAGTGCATTGATTCCTGTTTCTGATTGGGCAATGTCCGTGTTTGACCTTCCTGACTGGTCTGGTTGTTATTCAAGGCATTTACCAGGAAAAGGCTAAAACAAGCCTTGCATTTCCTGGGACCAGAGTTTTTATCACCAAAGAGCCTGTAGTCTGCTTCTCATCTTGGGAGTGATGCTACTATTTTGCTTCCGGTGACAGAAGATGGAAAGGAGCACTATATCCCAGCAGCATGAAGCTTGATTTGCTGCTGTCTTAATTTCAGAATACCTCCCTAAATACTTAATCCTTAAATCATCACGGGCTTCTTATTAGGTCCCCTCATGTGTTTGGCAGTGCCATGTGTAGACGCAGACAACTTGAGTTGACATTTTCCCTGTAAAAACACCATTAAAATTTCACCAATACCTAGCTACACACAGGGCAAATAGCTTGCAATGATCAGCACTTCCCCCAGAGTTGCAAACCACATGCTCCCAACATTACTTTATATTCTCATTCCAACAATCTAATAAAAAAAAGAGGGTCTGTTGCCATGGATATGAACCTTCCACCATCCCCCTTACCAGTTTGGTGGACGTGGGCATCCTGTGGCAATGTAGAAATTGCCTCATGTTTACTGACAACCAGTTAATTTTCAAACAAACTGATATGGTATGACAGAGATGTATGCACACAATGTCACTGGAGGTAAAGATCTCAAATAAAAGTACTCCTAAAGTCAATCAGGTTGTCAGTAGTACACATGCTGCACCCATCACACACAGTTCAAAGGAGACACATAGACCCATACATGCTGAGGCACTTAAATGTAACCTTCCTAAATTCCACATACCTTGTACATGAAGTACACATAGCAAATACTCTCAGCAGTCCAGAATGTACTCTTTCAAAAGAAAACCCACATTAACACATACAACCACAACACAATCCAACATTCTGGTCATTGGAGACTCCTTCATGAGACACACTGATGTTCCTTTCACTAGACTGAGTAAGGAGAAAGACACAGTTAGTTGCTTATCAAGGGCCAGGATCTGCCACACTATGTACGTATTCAGGTCACTGGACCACAGGTACCAGTATGGCTCAAAGTCCATGTGGATGTACATGACATGAGACGTACCTCCCTAGACTATATGAAGACATCATGGAGCTCTTGGAATGTGTATCACTGGCTGGTATGAGCCTAGCACTGAGCAGCATTTTACCTCCTGGAAGGATGATGCCACAATACAAACAGAAAATGATTACCTTTAATAATCAGCTCATTTTCTGGTGTCAATCTGGGGGGTGAAATATCTGTCAGCATGGAAGTCGATGGTCAACAGACCACTTTCCTTTGCCAGGGATGTTCTGCACCTCTCCCCTCTAGGCTTTCAAATATAAGCTAAAAATTGTTCTCCCCCATAGTGCCTTTTTAGGCAATGCCAAACTGAAAGTACTTCTGACATAACATATCAAAACCAAGAAAATATAAAAGTGTTAATGCTCAGTGCTAGGAGTGTAGAAAAAAAACTCCACTCCCTACAAGCTCTCCTTACCCTAGAGAATGTCGACGTCTGTGTGGTCATTGAGACATGGTTTAGAGCCATGGAGAGCACACAGTCAGTGAAAGGCTATAATGCCTTTCACACATTTGGAACAGCTACAACACGCAACAAGGACTAAAGGTGGAGGTGTCTCAATTTATAACAAAAAATAAATGCATCTCAAGACTGGTCAGACAGGACAATGCACAGCTTTCTCCATGTTCAAACCACCACAAGCAAAAATCCCATCTACACCACTTCCTTGCAAGTTTTAGGCCCCCTTCTATGACCGTAACATGTATTTAAACTTATTGGAAACACTCACCATCCAAACCAATACCATATTCATAGGCAACTTTAATTACCACATTAATAATTTGAAATCATATATGACACTAAACAAAAAGGCATTGAGATTACTGGATTTTGTAAAAAACAAACTCCCTGGACCAGATACAATACACCAACCAGGGATGCAAAACATACTGGATCTGGTCCTCACTAATACAGGAGAGTGCTGCACACCCCTTAGTGTAATGTCCTCTCTGGAAAGGTCAGACCACAAAATGATCTCCTTTGAAGTAAAATTAAAACCTGGAACCCCAGCTAACCCTGAAATATACAGGAACTACTCTAAGGCTAGCTTCCTACTAAAGTGAAAACCTGGCAACATTTCAACCCCTTATAAACCCTATAAACACTGCTGCCTACATGGAACTATTCACAGACACCTTACACAAGCATGGTAATTGCATAGAGGCAACTGTACCCACCAGAAATAAGTTCAGAACCCCTCAAAAAAACAAGCCACCCTGGTGGAATCACACCACCAATAGGCTGTACAACACAAGGAAGATGATCATGGCAAAAATTAGGAAATGCAGCACCCAGCACAATAGAACAACTCTCATTAAACTAAACAAATAAATCAGAGAACAAATGAACTATACCAAAGCCAAATTTAAGACAAGTTTAGCCTCTCTGGCTAAGGTCAAACACAAGGCATTCTTTAGCTATGTCTGCAACCTTAAAGGCAATACACAATTGTGTGTAGAGCTCATTGTGAATGAAGCCACCTACACTGAGCCATAAGAATTAGCAAACCCACTGGGTAACAAAATTCACCTCCAACTTTAACCCCTCTCTTCCCTCAACCTTCCCTCAGGAAATACCATCAAATATAACACCCCTTGCTATCACCAGGAAACAGGTCCTTAATGCTCTCTCTCTAAGGTCAAGAACACTGCATCAATGGGTTCAGACATCATCACAAGGTGCCTTTTAAACAGCATGAAACATGACCTAGCAGGCCCTCTGGAATTGTTATTTAACTGTAGCCTCCCAAAGAGTCTTCGTGCCTCATGAATCGAGAGCAGCAGTAATCCTTCTGCACAAAGGTAGGCCAAGTACAGACCCTGGAAACTACAGACCCATAAGTCTCACTAGTCTCGTAAGCAAAGCCAAGGAAATTATCAATAATGACATAGGAAAACCTCCAGACACTGCATCCGACCCAATCTGGTCTCTTTAAAGGCTGGTAATGCCTACACATCCTGGTGGATTGTAAGCAGGTCACCCAAGCAGTGGGTGAGGGCAACATGGTTCACACTGCCTACCTTGACCTGGCCCAAGGCATGTGACACAATAGCTCACTCGGGCATTGTTGACAAACTCAAAAGGTTAGATATAAACCATTCTGTCACCCTGTAGATAGCCAGATGGCTCACAGACAGGACACAAGAAGATAGAATTGTGGAGTCCACCTCTATAAAGAAGCCAGTCAAAAGTGGGAGTCCTTGATGTATTGGTCCTGGGACTTCTCCTTTTTGGCATTAACTTCCCTGAAGTCAAGGCCAATGTCAATGGCCTGTGGTTGACTAAATTTGCAGATGACTGAAATTAGGAGCAGCCACAGAATCCCCCAACAACACAAATGTTCTCCAAGAATGGCTGCCACAGACAAATAACTGGTGTCAGAACCATGGACTAAAACTAAATGCCAAGAGTCAGGGAGTTGGGGACACACACAAACAGTACTCTACCTTTTGACCATCAAGTGTCTACAGTAGTTAGGCAATCATTCAATGTTATGCAACTTATAAACAAAAGTATGGCATCTAGGTCAAAGTAAATCACTGTTCCACCATTTTCGGCATTCATCAGACCTATCATTGAATACAATGCTCCCTTTGGTATGTACCTAAGCAGGCATATCTAACAATTAGAGCATCCACAGAGGTTACTCTCTCTATTCTTTTAGTGAGGAAGTAACATTTCCTATGCAGACCACCTCAAAGCCCTATCCCTGTATTCGGTCTCCTACAGGCTGTTGAGGGGAAATCTATGCCTGACATATAAGGCATTGCTAGACTTCACCCTGACGGACCTCCTGTATATCTGCAGGACAAACAGCACCAGAATTACCCATTCTCAAGGCTTAAACCTTGCCTGTGATACAAATACAATCTACTGGACAGACAGGTATTTATCCCAGAGACTACCATGTGAAGCAGAGTTCCACCCTAACCCAATTCAACTGTAACTTGGTCAATTTGATAGGGAACAGGAAATTCAACCCTGGTTTGGCACCTACATCTCTAATGGACACAGGCAGCCTGTAAATGGTTCAACCCCTAGGCCCTTGCTTGGAAATGTTTCATCTCTTAAGCCCCTGCTTACACTTATCAAGGGTACCAGAATTTGACAGAGACTTGGGACTCTTAGCTAAGCTTAAAATGGCTCTTGTGGTCAGTAGCCTAGTAAACACCTATGAACCTAAAGTGACTACACACATTAATTTACTTTATAGGCTTGGGGCATTAATCCCACCATTTCTTCGGAATGTTTTTCTGGGTTAAATAATATGTAATTAGAACTGACCAATCTGTGCACATATTAAAAATCCGACTCAGCCTTTAAAGAATATGATTGGTGATTTACAAGTGTAATCTTGGGGGCTTGTTCACTACGTCATAAATAACATTCCATTTAATCGACTAATTATAAAACTGCAATTACCTGATGAAGTTATCGGGTGTGAAAATGAAAGCGCTTATTGGTTTGGATTATTTTAACTGATTGGATTTGTTTTGGACAATAGATGGATAATGGATTTTTCCTTATTTTATTCAGTTCATGCTTTAAATAAAGGTTTCAAGTGGACGTATCGCTGTGATTCTGACCACGTTTTGGTTTTCTGGAGTTTGTTCTTTGGGACTCTGTGACCTTAGACGACCCTTTTCATACAGTTGGCATAATGTGTGTAGTCAAAGTGCCAGACTACACAACCACTGATAACTGCAGCTCAAGTAAAACACATTTTGCTTACTTAAACTCAGCTTTCAAAATACATACCATCATTTACTTCCCTCTGCATATGTAACTACAGCTAGGCTACAGAAAGAAACTGCATATGTAACTACAGCTAGGCTACGGAAAGAAACTGCATATGTAACTACAGCTAGGCTACAGGAAGAAACTGCATATGTAACTACAGCTAGGCTACGGAAAGAAACTGCATATGTAACTACAGCTAGGCTACAGAAAGAAACTGCATATGCTGCATATGTAACTGGAAAGAAACTGCATATATAACTACAGCTATGCTACAGAAAGAAACTGCATATATAACTACAGCTATGCTACAGAAAGAAACTGCATATGTAACTACAGTTAGGCTACGGAAAGAAACTGCATATGTAACTACAGCTAGGCTACAGAAAGAAACTGCATATGTAACTACAGCTAGGCTACAGAAAGAAACTGCATATGTAACTACAGCTAGGCTACAGAAATAAATTGCATGTGTAACTACAGCTAGGCTACGGAAAGAAACTGCATATGTAACTACAGCTAGGCTACAGAAAGAATCTGCATATGTAACTACGGCTAGGCTACAGAAAGAAACTGCATATGTAACTACAGCTAGGCTACAGAAAGAAACTGCATATGTAACTACAGCTAGGCTACAGAAAGAAAAAAAAACAATGAAATTAAATAAAGCATTCAATCAACAGTACACAATAACTTGCAATGCATTCTGAATCCCCGATTTCAAAAATCTTCATGAAGTTCTGCAGTAAGGTGATATGCACATTTTTTCTTACTGTGCATCACTGAGATATTACTGTCTTATTACTGTACAGCATTCTGAACGCTTTTAAACTGAATACGCACTGTACTGCTGTACTTCCATCTGATTAACAGTTATATAACGACAGAATGGTGTGTGTGTGTTATGACCAGGCAGAGGACTAATTAAATGGTGTGGAGGTTGGCTTCCCATATGAACAACTATCAATCTGTGTTTAGAAGCAAAAATGCTACATTGGGTAGGACCAAATGCATGCTCTTACTCTTGAAGGAGGGACTCTATATAATAGAAGAATGTATGTTATGACAGTTCCTCACAGTGCACTGGAGGAATGACAGATAACATTACCACGCAAGAGGCAGCAACTGAAGTAGGACCCATGGAATGGTCAGCAATGTGACCACCAAACACTAGACTTAACAGTCTTCTGATCTCTAGAAGGAGAAGAGGGCAATATAAAATCATGTAAGCATACTACTTAGGGATGGTTACCACAGCAATTTGTTTAGTAACAGTGAAGAGTCAAAGCTCGGCTATTTTTCTTTAATCTCTGGACAGAGAAGTGGAGCTACTGTCATATGAAATTAGTTGATTTGTTTAAAATAAAATGAGGAGTGAGTACTGCTGGATAGAGAAGGTCTGCATCACGAACATGATGCAATGCAAGTTTGTCTGTGTACATGCACACAGCAGTTGTAGGAACTCTGTAATAAGACAGCTGCACTTGGCTGTAAAAAGTAACTTTACTACTGATGTGGCCTTCCCAAGTGTAGCCATCTTCAGCCTTACAAGGCATAAAGAAAGACTGCATTTCTGTACGACAGCATGAAGCAGCGTCAGACATCACATGGAAAGGTGATACTTCCCTCATGGTGTATCCTGACAGACAACTAGCTGGAACCCTACCCTCACACAGAGGCATTAAAAACATTCTTCCACCCTACGGCCATTTGGAAGGGTACAGGGGCATCAGAGCTTCTAACAGTATCACCAGAACTGGATTCCCCTTTTGCACAAGAAAGGAAGAAAGTGTACTACTGCTAACATAAGGTTTTCAAGCATAATCTTTATAAAGGCCATTGCATTACGTTTGAAAGACTTGCTGTCTTTTCTCAATTAGTGTGTGAAATGTTACAGTTGTTAACTACAATGGAAAGCAGTGAGCTCCAAGTATATTTTTCCCTCTGAGTTGATCTGGTGTTTGGTAAAAAGAAGTAGGTTATATCTCAGCAGTATGTATCATCTTATTACTACATCAGACTGCATAAAAGAAACCATGGAACTGCTTCACCCTGTAGAGCTATATGGCATACCTGATCCAAAATAATTTCCCGTCTACTTGCACAAGGACTATTAAACAAATTATTAAATGCATGTCAAATGAAGCCATTTATAATACATCATTTAAGCAAGGCCTAAACAATGGCTCCAAAGTAATTATCCAACTTTATTTTTAATCATTCCAGGAACAAGTGGATCAAGTTTTAAACATATTAATATCTACGAACATGAATTTGGCCTTCATTTGTTCCTTAACATGTCTGTTTAAGCTTCATTAGTTGTGCATTCAATAATTTGGTTTAATATTTTGTAAACTAATGGTCAATCTATTCACTGAAAGTGTGATTTAAAAATAATTTAGTTTTTTTCCTAATTACATAGCATTTTTATTTGCATATTTTTTTAATTTAATTACAACTGGTTTTTATCAGATGATGTACATCATGGATTTACTTTTTGATATACAAGGGAAAATGGAATTTGTCATTAGATAACGCTGAAAAAAGCTTGGTAGGGCAAGTAAAACTTTTCCCCCCACTGACAGTTTAATAAAAGTTATTAGTACAGCTGAGTGCTTGTTGTGGATGCTTGAGCATGTAACGTACCAAGAAAGAAAATTTATTTTACATTCGTTACTGGAAAGTCCGACTAGACACAAGTAGTTTTTCAGCAGAGGCTCGGGGAGAAAAGCTCCACTTGAACATCTGGACAACATAATGTTATATACAGAGTCAGTCATACGTTACAAATATTGCAAACAGTTGACTGGTGTGCAGTCAATTATTAACTAACAATAGATTGTAATATACTACACTACAGAGCTAGAGAAGAACTGCGATATCATGGACTAGTACAATTCAATTGACATTTATACCAGATAGCTTTAACATTCTGTGGAAACAGCTTAACCACGACCACTGCATGTGCACAGCCAAAGAATTGGTAAAATGAGTTTTTAGTACTTTTTTGAAATGAGATATGTTAGTAGTTAAAGTTATAGCAGCAGGCAGCGAGTTCCAGATTTTGGCTATGTGGTTAAAAAAAAGAGTGAACGTCCTGCAGTGATATTGGCTTTTGTTATGCTTAGCAGAGTTTTGTTGTTAGAGCGCAGAATTCTATTACTGGAGAATGGTTGTAACAAATTTTGAAGGTCAGATTTTTTTCTGGTTCGTTGAGGATTGTGTGTGCCATATTTATTTGGTTATAAAGTAGAAGTTGAGGGAATTCTAGTAAGTTAAGATGCTTGAGAGCTGAGCAGTGACGTGGCCTGTAGGGAGTGTCTGTGGCAAACGTGGCTATTTTGTTGCAACAGGACTCTAGTTTTGCTAAATCAGTTTTTCTTAAATTAGTGAGGACTAGAGGCGTATAGAGCAGTGTTGAGATAAGATGTGTTTGAGCAATAGTTGTTTTTGTAAGATGGTGTTTGTTCGTATATAGTGTTCCTAGTTTTTTTGTGCACTTTTTGGATGGTCTGAGATATATAGATGTCAAATCTCATACAATTATCACAACTCCTAATGGTTTTGTGTGGGTAACTGAGGAGAAGATGGTGTTACTTACAGACAGAATGGTAAGTGAGGGTGGGGGGAGTGGTGTGCCATGTAAGATGGAAAAGCATGAGCTTAGTTTGACTGGGATTCACGATTAGCTGAGAATTGTTTAGCCGTGTTTCTATTGAAGAGAACGTTTCTTGTGCTCATGATTGAAGTATTTGTAAAGAGGGAGCTGTGTAGACTAGGATGAAATCGTCAGCATGCTAAACAACAGTAGCATATGGTGCTGCTGTATGGAGTTTGTTAGTAAATTGTGTGAGACGTAGGACGCCTAAAATGGAACCTTGAGGGACTCCTAGGGTAACGGGGAGAAGAGGAGAGAGATTTTGTTGCCATAGTTCTGCTTGTCACCCTGTTAAATAGTTCTGGAACCAGTCAAAAGTGTCTTGACAAAGACAGATCAGTGAGTGCATTTATTAGTTTACTACACGAGACCATATCAAAAGCTTTTGATACATCGAGGAAGACAGGGGATACGTAATTGCCATTGTTCCTGTGTTGGCTAGTAGTGTTATTGAAAGACAGAGCAGTGGTGGTACTGTGGAAGGGAAGAAGACCATGTTGAGTATTGGACAGAAGGTTGTTAGTGTGTTTCTAGAATCTTGGACAGGGAGGCTAGGATAGTGATGGATTGGCATTTGGACAGTTCTGTTGAATTCCTACATTTATGCAGTGGAATAATAAAGCAATAACCGATGACGTGGTGTGGTACATTAAAGATTTACCCATGGTTGATGTGGTTTAATCACGAGGGCGAAGCCCGAGTGATTAAAGCCAACCGTGGGTAAATTTCAATATGCCACAACCACAGTCTCGGTTATTGCTATTATACAATGACATTATTTAAGAAAAAAAAATACTTTTCTTAAATAATGTCTTTGGATAACAGTGCAATACTGTTCTTCCACTGGTTGTGGTACACTGCTTCCCTGTTTTGATGCACTGAGCATGCGTATGGGACTTGCGTCCCATGCATACCCAGTACATCAATGCTTACAAATGGAAGCAACGGAGAAAGTCTCCGTTGCTCCGTTTTTTCTTTCTTTTTTTTTTTTTATTTGTTTAAAAATATATTTTGAGGACTTTATACCAATGGAAAAAAGTCTGGGTGACCGGACCTTTTTTCCACTGGTATATTGTGGGATTTACAATGGGCATGCTGGCCAATCAGCATGCACGTTTTAGAATATTAATAGGAGGTCATTGTATAATATGAGGTATTTCCCATACAGGAGGGACTACATGTTCTGAAATGAACCTTTTGATAAGGATGGAAACTGGGTAAGCTACAGCATCTGTGGCAATTTTGAGAAAATCTGCAGGTAGGTTATCAGCAGCTAGTGTTGTGGGCTTTAGTTTTTTTAGCAGTTTTTTTTAATTTTGTCAGTAGAGACAGCTTGAACTGAGAAGGTGTTATTGTTATTCCCTGGTTTAGGAATAACTGTGGTAGGAGTGTGCTTTGTTTGTTTGACAGATCTAGAATAGTCTCGGTAAAGTATTTATTGAATTGGCTAGCTATGTTTTCAGAGTTTGTAGATGGGAAGGGTGTCCTAGCTTTACCTGGTAATAGTAGGTTATTAATAGCTGACCAAAATTTTTGTGGATTATTGTGGTGTTTGATTTGAAAGTCATGGTAGCAGTTGATTTTGTCTTGTTTGACAAGTCTCTTTGTTTTGTTTCCGAGTTCACGGGAAAATTGTTTAGTAGCATGGGACTTGGTTTTATACCACTGGTCCTAGGCTTTGTCTCTAGATTTTAGCAATGACCTGGTTTCTTTGCTTAGCCATGGGGCAGTGTTAGACTTTATTCTTATAGTTCTTGGTGGTGCCTGCACATTCAGGATATTTACGAAAGTGTCATTAAAGCACTTTACTGCATCCTGTAATGGGAGTTAACTGGTGTCCAATTACACTGTTTTAAGGTATTTGTGAAGTTATCAGCAACAGTTTCTTTTGTTCCTTATAATAAGGTAGGTAGTTTGTTTTGATGGGTTTGATCGATGCCTGTTGAGATGAGATGGATCCCTAAGGTTGTCTGGGAGACAACCAGACTGTGAAGACATGGATGGTCTATTTGTTAGTATCCAGTCCAATGAGGAGTGTTTATCAGAAGTTTTGTCAATCGTAGTGGGTGCATGGATGACTTCAGTAAAATCGTGGAGGTTGATGTGATTAGTGGGGTTAAGGGAGTTGCAAGTTAACTGGGTAGGGTTTTAGTGTTGTCCAATGGAGTACATTTTCTAGCGTTGAGATGATGTTTTGGGGTGGAATTCAGATACCTATTATACCTATTATGTTAATGTGTTTTCTTGGGTTAGTTTTTATTTTGGCAAGGACTATTTCCGCTTTGTTAAAGTTGGGGACAAACTAAAGTTTCTAATTAAGATGGTATGGGCTAACACCACCTATAAACAAGGTACAGGGAGACAAAAGTGAAGCCCAGCCAGGGGAAAGGGGGGGGTGCTCATCTTTAAAAGTCAGACCACAGATCCCCCTCAGCAAACAACAGAGATCCCAAAAGTGAAGACTAAATCAGTGACCCACACAAAGAACATGTTCCTTGCCATGGGATAACGAATACATCCACAGGAGACTTTCCCTTGTCCTACTATAGTGAGGAGAAGAGTGAAGGACTACGGTTTCCTGAGTGGTAAACAAATGTCCAGAGTGCACCAACTTCGGCATATTTGAGTGAAGCATGGACTTAAGAGTCTGCACTATCAGCACGGTACTGGAGAGGCATGTCCACCAACACATTCACCTCACTTGGATATGAAGTGCTGAGAGCCTGATGCCCCTGTCTAGAGCCCACTGACAGACATCTGTTCTCTGTGCAAGGGGTATGAGGATATGACTATATGTCCACCTGTTTACTTAGGCATCAAAAGACTACATTTTTTTTTAACAAGTAAAAACTGGTGAGCGCTGGACAACATAAGGAAGCTAAAATGCTGGAGTGCACTGCAACAGAATTAAACAAAAGCAGCAAGAAGTCAGTAATACAGTGGCTCTAAAGGTCAGCAAGGTGGCGCAATAAACATTACTATCACTAAATACAGCTACAAGACTGTTGGAAAGTGGTTCAAAGCTACAAGACTGTTGGAAAGTTGTTTAAAAGAAAGTTAAACAACACCTATGACAAAAAACAGGAAGCGACAGAAGCACTGAAACTATACAGAGTTAGAAATATTTCACAGGCACAAGTAAGGTCAATGAATAGCACGTTCTTGGACTTGCTAGGGAAAAAAGGCATCACAGTAGGGAACAATGCTCAAGTTAGGAATACAGCATTAAGGGGTGGGTTAAGAGGTATTGCTAAACTGAAAAGGTAGTGGCAGGCTGTATACGGCTAAAAATTTTAAGAACAAAGTAAAAGAGAAAAGAAATTATCAAAACAGACATACTAAAGGGAAATCCATTGATATTAATTTTTAAATGTTACAACACTCAAAATATATCACAAAATTTCTTCTCCTACTGTACATTTCAAGGTAAACACTTTAAATGAATACTGTATACAGATCTTATTTGGGTTTAAACTTGTAGCCAGTTTTGACCAAAGTATATGTCGTTAACACTTGGTAACACTTCGTTCTGCATCACATAATACCAGTGATATTTAGGGAAAAAAAAACTGTCATGTCCTAGCTTACTGACACTAACTGCTCTCTTTCTACTGAGTATTGATACTTAAGCTGACATTAACACTGAAGAAAGTCTATTTCTCTGATTTCTTGAATATGTTTTTTTCCCTTGATTTTTTTTTTTAAACATCATTAGTGGGAGTTCAATGGAATAAAAAGACGCTTGATAAGTAATTAAATTTTTAACAAAGCTGTCATAATCACACTTTTAATCTATTTACTGACTGTCAGCTCTATTCTGCTGCTCCTGAAAAAGGCAGCAGTCATCAGTTGTTGGCACATCACTCAACACAGAAAATAATCAAGGGTTTGCATATCTTGCATGCTGCATTTTTTTCTACTGTGTTCCACATTGTTTGCTGCCAACCTTCTCCCTTTGTGTAGGATGTCAGACTGTACATTATGGTCCCCCATTCCAGACAGCGGATGATGCACATACAAGAGATAGTGTGATCTGTGCATTTTCTTAATAACAATTAAATATAAGCCTTTAAGACCGAATGTTCCATATTAAATAGATACCAGCTGTTTCTAGCACCATGTGGCCAAAATAGTGGTGCGAGTCAGTACTACCAGTGCACCTTTTACTTTTTTCTTACAAGTATCACTGTGCATTCAACTCAAGTTTCTTTGCAAAAACAGGGGGATGTGTATGCTTCCGCTGCCATCAATATAGTAATGTCACGCCATTTAAATCGGTTGAGAGTCCCACCTTTTTTTCATTGAGATGATGGAAATGCAAAAGCTAACTTTACCTGTTTTTCTTTTTCTCATTCCACTTTTGCCGGAAGCCAGTGAGTGGATGCAATGCTGATAGTTAGGAGGGCAGGCTCCACCTCCCATGAGAAGCAGTTATCCACCTCCCATGAGAAGAAGTTAGGACGGCAGGCTCCACCTCCCATGAGAAGCAGTTAGGAGGGCAGGCTCCACCTCCCATGAGAAGCAGTTAGGAGGGCAGGCTCCACCTCCCATGAGAAGCAGTTAGGAGGGCAGGCTCCACCTCCCATGAGAAGCAGTTAGGAGGGCAGGCTCCACCTCCCACGAGGAGCAGTTAGGAGGGCAGGCTCCACCTCCCACGAGAAGCAGTCAGGAGGGCAGGCTCCACCTCCCATGATAAGCAGTCAGGAGGGCAGGCTCCACCTCCCATGAGAAGCAGTTAGGAGGGCAGGCTCCACCTCCCATGAGAAGCAGTTAGTAGGGGCAGGCTCCACCCCCCCATGAGAAGCAGTTAGGAGGGCAGGCTCCACCTCCCATGAGAAGCAGTTAGAGAAGCAGTTAGGAGGGCAGGCTCCATCCTCCATGAGATGCAGTTCAGTAGATGAACAATTCCTGCTGTAGGAGACTATGAACCACGCAAATCACTAACCACTTGTGTCAAAGCATCAATCTGTGATCCTGGTAAGCTGGGGTTGCATTGACATGTGGGTGGACTAGAAAAACTCGGTGGTTAGAAATCTCTCACTGCACTGCATGTCTTGTCCCTAAGTAAGGGGTGAGCAAATCATTTTGCCCCTTGTTTGGAGCTAATAGGGTTCCTCAAAGGGCAGGTGCAAGAAAACTGCTAAATTCATTTATTCCGTAGAGACGGCAAAATACCAGGGCAAACATTAAAACACTGCTTCCATCAAAGCTGGATGATAAAGTAACCAGCCTTCTGTAAATGGACAGCTCCTCAGCATTATACTCAAGTACTCAAGTGTGTTCACATCTGTGTTTGTGTTGTCTCTTGTGTTTCCTTTCGTGGTATCCTTGCCTAATGACAATTTGGACAGTGTCACTAGACTAAGGACACAGATGATGTCCATACCACCAAGCAGTCATGATCATAGTACAGAGCCACTAATAAGAGAAACAGTGTGAAGAGGTCTCTAGCTCAGGTTTTCTGGAAAGTGGAACACGAATCTAGATGCATCTTATGGGCTCTAGGCAAGTGGACAAGCTTACTTGCACTAGAGATGTGCAAAAGTGGCTGGTACAAAACCAGTGTAAGTTTTCTTTCCTTAAATACACATTCACAGTATAAGCTAGAATAATCCTATCAATAGACATGTTCTGTTAAAATACACATTCACCATCACCCCCTCAAAGCAGTACGGTGGCACTGAATACACAAACTTTGTAAAAATAAATTATAATATGCTTTCCCATCCTTTTATGATTACATTACCTCTTGCTTATCTGTCCCAGAACTGAAAGGCATGACATTTTGCATTACAAGAAGTATAGCTATACAGCTAGTTTGTGTGTGTGGGGGGGGGGCACCCCTCCTTAAATAAAACCATCTCTGATGTCCCTCCTCATCAAGGGAAAAGGGAAAACTCCTTTAAAACTTTTCTACTGATCGTTTTCTTTTTAGACTACTTTATATATTTGGCTAAACTCCTCTCAAAGGCTGCAAAGGAGCACTTATTGCCAATAATGAAAGATCAATGTGGCCATCTGCAGAGCCAAGTAATCTTTACACTAAGCAAACAGCAGACTGTACTAAGAAATGTACGTACACTAACTATACAATGAAGCCATAAAAATTTTATCAGCTGCTAGAAATGTGCATACTCCATAACATGCATCACACCAGTTAGCAGCCCAAATTACACATTTTCACGAAGACAGCATTTTACTCATTTCAACAAATATAATGCATTTGGTGTTCTGCCTGAGGTAACGCTTGCCTCCAGTACATCATCAGGATAGATGCTCAAATGCTGATGACACTCAGTATGCTTCTCTGAAATCCTCCAAGCCTGCTGCACTGCAAAATCTGTCATCTGCGTTATTCTGTTCATTCACAGAATGCAACAAGGAACATCCCTGAACTTCAAATCCAAGAGACAGCTGTAAGTTTCATGAATGTAATGCTTTCCTCTACATGTCAGACATACCTGACTCATTCTCAGTATGGTTCAGGGACTCTATAGTTCATAGAAAAATGTTCACAACTTCACGAATAAACTGCTTGTAAATGTCAAGACACAGTCGATAATTAATTCAGCATCCTAAGATCAATATGCAAGGGAAGCAATAAGCAGGTCACCAACTCCTGTTACAAGTGCACCGACTGCTAGTGGTCTGAGTAGGCAATCTATTACTCCCACTACAGTTACACTGGCTGCAAGTGACTGGGATAAGCAACACGCCAGTTCTTTTGCAGGTACAGTGACTGCCAGTGGTGTGAATGAGGGACATGAGGTCTTTATCTAGCACCCCTCCTTGGTCACTTGATTAAACATATACAGTTGCTAGTTGCCCTGCACAACATCTTGTTTCCTCCTTACAGTTAGCTTCTGAATACAGACTATCAAACGTTGCACAAAGTTTAAAACAAGAAACATCTTTACTGAGTTACCACTTATGACATAGGCAATCACACATTTATATAAATGATAAAACCATATTGACATACTTTCAGTTGCAAATATTACACATTACGTAATCTTCTGTACAGTCAAGGTCAAACATCACACACCTCATTCAATTCCTGCCTTCCCTTAAACTTCATTCCTCCTACAAATCATTATTTTACATGTACCCTTTCCAAACTTCCCATTTTTTTCTATGTAATGTGCGCCTGCCCTTTTCTAAAGACCCCATTTCTAGTTATTTTCTCTCTCTCTCTCACTGTTTTCACTATCTTACGGCAGACTTTGATTTCCATTTTCTAGTGATTGCTTTTTTTGGCAGCCACCAGAATTAAACTCAGCAAGGCCTTTCTACTGTCTGGGTAACTCTGATTTTGTATCACAGCTCAAAAAATCATTTCCTTCCTTACACCAATTTGGTCACTCAGTATTTCTGACAGAGCAGTCTGCAGGGAATTTAAAAAAAAAATACACAATGTTCATTAATAAGCAAAAGTAACAGACTATATTGTTCCCAAATACAGCACTTCGGATGCAATCAAGATAATCCTACCAGCATCTACTAAAGATGCCAAAAAGGTACACACTTCCCTTAAATAAGCACACCATACAGCCACTGAAGAGACCACAAGAGCTCCCTTAACTGCCCAATGAAGGTATCATACTACTTAGCTGTACCACTGACCCAAATACCAGACCTTCATTTCCAGCTGCCCAGATTTATTTAACCCCCTACATGAGGTGCCAAACGTAACATGCTCCAACAAGGAATTGCAAGACTTTGTTACCTTCTATTTAAAATAATTTCTTCTCATCTCTAAGCGGAACTAAAAAATTCATCTAACAAATTAGCAATTACACCCTTCCTTTATGCTCTCCCCCGATCTCAGTGATTCCTCTAAGAATTTTATGCACCATGCTGACTTTCTCTCTGTTTTTTTAAATGTTTTAACCTCTGCCTAGAGTTTCATTTACCATTCCATTTATCACTTCCAACCATTCACCTTAAGGGTGGACAGGTTTCCTGGTTTGAATGGGTGTGTGTCACTGAAGCCTATCCTGAAACGGGGGAGTTTACTTCATTGATTGCATAGGTTAATTTTTTATGAATAGTTCGACACGTGATTTTTATTTTTCCTACTATTGTTTTTTTTGTTTTGTTTTTAGAGTTTCAATGGACTTTGTGCATAAATCTGAAGAAGCAGTTTATACTATGAAAGTGCTAACCTCTTTTTTGTTTTTATTTAATAAACACAGTTTTTTTTTTTTTTTTTTTACACTTATTGCTGTGGTGGTCCGGTTTGTTCCTCTTTTAGTTATTTGCTACTTTGTACATTATCGGACCTTAACCTAACTGGTTACATTCTTTTCTACAATTAATATCAGGAACACAGTGGCTCCTTCCATGGCAAGCCAACCAGTGTTGAGTCTGTGAAATGCTCCATTGTTGCTAACAGCAATGCCGGCAGATTACCATCAATCCAATGTTACACTTTACCACATCATAATGCTGAATACTACCTACCGTGTTTCTTGTTCAGGTCCTCTTACAAGGTAACAAAGAACCCAAAAGATAAACAAGCAGGTGCTTTCTGAAGATGACAGCCAAAACTTCAATGTTAACCTTTGTAAATACATGCTGTAAATGGAAAATAACATATTTCTGTTTTGCTTCCAGGCTTCCTGCTGAGTAGCAGGGCTTGTTTTTAACTCTGAACTCTATCTTATGCATCTGAGTTCCTAGCCAAGTCTCGTCTTCTACAAGTAGAAATGTATACAGAAACACAGTAAAAGGGTACCCTCAAAGGAATTAAATATAATCCTTCCAAATAAGGGGATTTAACAAAGAAAAGGCCAGCTTCATATTTTCTCAAACAGCAAAGAGGCATGCTTATGGGAGGACTCCACTGCCTTAAGACCAAAAAGATATGGCAAGTACTATATATTCAGGGAATCTGCTGAACAGCAAATAACTAACAAAATGTGACAAGTTTCTAAATTATTACACTGCTCGGAGACCAGTGCCATTTCAAGGTCACTGAAAAGGACCCAACATGTTTGCACAAGTACTGCCATCACTACTTTGATGACCAGTTTCAGAAATATGCAGCCCTACATAAAATATTGTTTGAGACACTGCAGGGCAATAATAACGTCCGAGTTCCTAGAAAAACCAAAGAGATTAGGAGCATAAATGAGTCTGTAACTATAGTGCAAAAGTATCTGTAATCAAGAAAGGGAGTGGAAAAAGGTCCTGCCATCACTGAAGACAAGGGCTAAAAGGTGGTATTTGAGTTATATTAACTAATTTCAGTTTTCATTTGCACTACTTCTACTGACCCAGGCTGAACTTTGTAATGGTCCACTGGGTTCAGTGTTCTAACCCGGCTAAGAAATAAAATGAAATAAAAAAAAAATATACCATTGAGTGACTCCATGTTCCACTGATGATACACATGTACTGTACTGTGATCATGAAACTAAGTCTATACATTGCAGTCTTGTGAGAGCAACACAGTCTCAGGCTGTCATTTGAATGAAGGATCTGAAAGAGTTCTGCCCGGAGTCTTCTGTCTCAGTGACAAAATTAAGGTCTTTATCCAGGGGTGGGAAGGCAATAGCACAGCCCCACTCTATGGAACCTGTTGCGCTGGTAAAAAACTCTCCATCATGATAGTAATTTCTAAAGACTACATCAATAAAACAGATAAAGGAAGCTTTAGAGATGGTATTAGAGGTGGCCATTTGAAGCCAACAATTTACTGCAGAAGACTACAGTCACCTGAAAACAAAGGATGACAATCAACACAAGAAGCTTGTCGTTCCTAGCAGTCTGCAGCACATAGCCTGTCCTGTCCTCTCCTTTCTCTCTCACCTGTTCAGGTTGATCTCTTAATATCTTCTTGATGTGATCTTACTTGCCCGTATTATGCCTTCTCATCTCTACTCATCTCTAGCAAAAAGAACACCAGCATGTCTAGTCCCTGCTCACACTTTTTTCCTTCCAGACCAAACAATCTTCTTGCAACCTTTGATTGAACTTCATGCAACAGTTAGGTATCTCCAGCTCCCAGTATGCACAACATTCAAGGTGTGACCTAGGTTTATAGAGTAGCTGCAGTAAATCTATGCTTCTGGATTATTTCCCCTTAAGGAAGCACCCCAGTATTTTTCTGGCTGCTCCCATGGCCCTTTCACTCTGTTTCTGGTTGTCCAGGCCAAGTGTGATCCACATCCCAGACTATTTTCCTCCAGCTGGTTGACTTCAGTGTAAGACCATGTGAGCAATCAATGTAGAAACAGACTTGCACCAGAGACCTGATTAAAAAACATTGCTCTTGACGTAAGTGACTGGGATGTGTTATTTTGTAATTTGGCTCCAGATTTTCTAAAGTTAAGCATGCACATAAGAAAAAACACAAGGAAGGGTGGTAGAATTCTGGGACGTATAGGAATAGACATCACCAAGAGATATAAGGAAGTGTATTATCTGTGTGTATAGCCAGAGATCTTATGCACTGTGCATTTCTGGGGCCTTTCTTATTCTGAGTAAATAGATTGGAAAGCTGTATTTCAGAGGAGCGTCTCTATATAGATAGTCAGATCCGAGGTCAGTGTAGAGTCCTGTGCATTGTTCTGGAGATCTCATCTTGAGCTTATAGATTGGATAAAGGTATTTCAGAGGAGCATCTCTGTATAGATAGTGAGATCAGAGATTGGTCTAGAGTCCTGTGCGTTGTTCTGGAGATCTCCTCATCTTGAGCTCATAGATTAGAGGAAGGTCTCTGTATAGACAGTTATGTCTTAAGTAGAGTATTCTGTTCAGTTCCAGTGACCTCCTCATTATAAATACAAAGATTGGATAGAGGTGCCACAGAGGAAAGGGTCTGTATATACACTGAGATCTCATGTGGAGTGCTCCCTGCAGTTCCTGTGGTCATATCTTTCTAAAGGCATTGACTGGATCTAAGTAGTTCATAACAAAGCAGAATGGACATGGTCTGCACAAGAAGCCTTTTAAGTTAAAACTGCAGGACCTTAATGTGTATAATCATGCAGAGTGAAGGCCAAAGGGGACATGACAGAAATAATTATGTACATTAAAGATATCATTAGAGTGCAAGTAGTTCTCATGTAAAAGCAGATTACATTGTGTTCTCCTGTTCTCATATGTCAAAGATGCAAGGTGTGTAGCTCAGAGGAGGTGTTAGGAAGTAATATTCCATGGAGAGGTGGTAAATGATTAATTGACCATACTTGTAGAAGCAGTAACATACTTCATGACACCCATGCAGATGGACAATACAGTTACAACTGCTGAATCCTACACAAATGCGCTCTATAAGCACCTACATGAGTGCATGGATCGTGCTATCCCAAACAGAACCAAGACGCTATCCTCCAAAGAAAGGAAGCCAATCTGGTGGTCCCCTGCCATAAACAAACTGTACAACAGAAGGAAGAAACTGTTGCAAAAGAGAGTAAAATCCCATGAGTGGAGGAGCTCCCTGGTCAGCCTCAGTAAAAAGCTGAGATCCCTTATAAGATCCTCCAAAGCTAACTACGAAAATAAAATTGCCACTAATTCCAAGGACAACCACAAAGCATTCTATAGCTATGTCAAGAATCTCAATGGCAACACCCAGATCTGCTCTGAGTTACAGCACAAAGGCATGAAAATTACAGAACCAACTGATATTGCCAACACCCTGGCAGATAGGTTCAGTGCTAACTTTACCCCCCCCCCACTCACCCCCTAAAGGGCCCCTTATCTATACAGGAAGAATGCATAGTCCCTGTAATCACAACTACGCAGGTGAAAGCTGCACTCTCTAAAGCCAAAAACACAGCATCCATGGGACAGGACAACATCTCAGGCTGCGTTTTACATGAACTTTAGAATGAACTGGCTCCCTACTTAAGCACCATGTTCAATAATAGCCTCACATCAGGCTTTGTGCCCACTGAATGGTGCACAACAACAGTTATCCCACTCCACAAAGGAGGAGCCACCACTGATCCCGGGAACTATAGACCTATTAGCCTGATGAGCCTGGTCTGCAAAGCCATGGAATGTATCATCATGGAATTCATAAACAAAGACATTGGTAACCTCCAAACTCTGGATCCCACCCAGTTTGGGTTTGTGAAAGGCAGATCATGCCTCCTGAACCTGATCGACTTCTTTGAGGCAGTCACCAAAGCCGTAGATGAGGATAAAGTGGTTCACACAGCATATCTTGACCTCGCCAAGGCTTTCGACACCATCCCCCATTCTGGAATTATAGCTAAACTCAATAACTAGGCATAAATCCCTACATCACAAGATGGGTTGCCAACTGGCTCACTGACAGAACCCACACTGTAAAAGTTGCAGACTCCAAATCTGACCTCAAACCAGTGACAAGTGGAGTTCCACAGGGTTCCGTCCTGGGACCGCTCCTGTTTGGTATCTACTTCTCAGAAGTACAGGCTAACACAGAAGGCCTCTGGCTAACGAAGTTCGCAGATGACTGCAAACTAGGAGCCATAGTCAAGTCCCCAAATGATGTGAACATCCTACAGAAGAGCCTCTCTGAGACAGATGCCTGGTTTCAGAGCCATGGCCTCAAGCTCAATGCCAAAAAGTGCAGTGTCATCCCCTTTGGTAAAAACTCTGTACCCATGAACTACCACATAGGCAGCAATCTACTTAACACCGAATGCGTGATAAGAGACCTTGGGGACCCAGGTGGACAGTAGTCTCTCCTTTGATAGTCACATCGCCACAGTAGTCTGGAAGTCCTTCTATGTGGCACACCTCATCATAAAAGGGTTCTCGTCCAGGAAAAAAGAGGTCATCGTTACCCTCTATTCATCACTCATTAGACCCATTATAGAGTACAACGCCCCTTTTGGAATGTACCTCACAAGACATCTGCAGCAGCTGGAAAGGCCACAGAAGTACCTCACAAAGAGGATTACTGGACTCAAACAAATGCCCTACACTGACCGCCTCAAAAAACTCCAGCTTTACTCCGTAGCATATCGCCTACTCAGAGGTGATCTCTGCCTAACATATAAAGCTATGTCAAACCCAGAGCTGTTGGACATGCTACACCTAAAGAAATCCCAATCCCTCCGAGCTACACGCTCTAGGGACCTAAACCTTGTCACCACAATAAACAGGACATGCTGGAGGGATAGATTCCTATCCCAGAGACTTCCCACACTCTGGAACAGGCTACCCATCTATGTCAAGCAAAGTTCTTCATTAGCACTCTTCAAGAAAAATCTTGATGAGTGGATGGGAAATAGTAAATACACCCCGGGGATCACTTCTGTGTCTCTGCTCATCAGTGGCACAGGAAAATAACTTTCTTGGGTGGCATAAGCCAGGGAACCTTGTTGGCTAGGCTTGCATAGGCCCTTGGGCCGACAGCCTAGTACCTACCTATGAACGTCTACCATATGGTGAAAACATGGGGGAAGAATACGGTTAAGAAAAGCTAAAGCGGTCTTTGCCTGTATGCAAGGACAGATTTCTTATATGGAATGGGATAAATAAGGTCATGCCAGTAAGTATCTTACACAGTCAACATATTTATCAAAGGAAACAAAGTGCAATCTCCACTAAGTCATGTGGGTTTCTCCTCCTCATGATCTGGTGAACTCTATCCAAAATATATGATTCTGCAGTACCTTCTCCCCATGGGTGTGGGGTGGGGGATGAGGGTGTGGCTCCAGAATGTGGTGCAGTTGAATGACAAAAACATCAGAATCTCTAAACAGTAGACGTTTTCCACCAAGCCCACCATCTACTATCTCTGAGGGCAAACCACTCTGTGAACTGTGTACATCCTGCCATGCAAAAAAATAGTCCACTTCATGCATTAGTCAAACCTGCCAAAGAAAGTAAGCACCCTCTTACTAAGGCCATCATACTCAATAGAACACACTACTCTATGACCCACAGACAGTAGTGTTAGGAACATTAAAACAATCACCTAACCCTAACTGGATGACAGCTATGATGTCTGCCTTTCACTTCCCTCTCAGTGTTCTAGGATCCAAGGGATAAGGCAAATAAAAGACCCAACAGAAGATTTGGCGAGGGTGCGATGGCCACAGGGGAAAGAGGGGTAAAATCATTAAAAAAAAAAAAAAGTTTAGGAGGAATGTCTTATCTCCTTCAGCAAAGGATATCTCTAATCTGCCTGTGAACCTCGTACCTGTAAGCATTCTTCAATGGCAAGACCAATAATGATGAAGCAAGCTGTAGATGAGTGTATGGTTACAGGATGATGTATTGCAAGACCTAATAAATCAGAGTGAGCTGCAGAATGAAATTACTTGGGGTGATATAACGAAGAAGATAAATGAAGGAAACAAAGTAGATGTTGGACAGAAACGGCAGAAAGAAGATGTATGCAAAGAAAGCAGCAGCTACACAGGAAGGAAGGAAAGAGACAGAGAAAAAGAGTAGAATACAGCATGAAAAGAAGGTTTATAGTAAGAATATAGAATAAAAAGGGAAAAGAGCTGAATAGGTATGGGCAATTCTATTACTAGGAACAAAAGTTCAAGTAGTAACAGCATTTATTCTAACAAACAGACATTTTGTGACATTTTTTAAGACTGTGCGAGTCATGGAAAGATGTGTGCGTGACTATGAAAATAGAGAGAATGACAGTCCTTGGAATGAATACATAAGGCATCTTTTCAAAAGACTAAAAAGAAAGTCCACATACAGTTCTGAATGGAAGTGGATAGACTTTAAAATAACATTTAAAAAATCTATGTAAAGAAATAATATACTTATCAAAAGGTTATGATAATAGGGGTATATGGGCTGCTGCATTGGACTGTATTATCCTGAAAACAGAAATGGATTAAATTGTGCATATTCCAAAGTGTTATAACTGTTAACGGTAACAAGGGTATTGTGAAATACTGGAGGCAACCAAAGACTTGTTACTTTTTGTGGAAAGGTAGGATATTTAACAGTTGTGATAAGAAGAAATGTTACATATATGGTAAAACTGGACATGAAGCAAAAAAAAAGTAAATTCAATGCTATAAATGTAAAAAAAGGCCATTTGTGGATGGATTGTAAATAAAAAGAGGATGAGGGATGGATTGTAAAGAAAAAGATGAAGGGCTACAAATCAAGGCAAAGAGAAAGATAAATAAAGGATTAAAGAAGAGATGGAAATAAATGAAACCATACAAAAAAGGGAGATGCTTAAAAGGATAAAGGAAATGAATTAAGAGAGAGAATCAGAAGTCAGCAACAAAGGATGCAAGTTGGAAAATGGTAAGAGGAAGAGAGACTTCTAGTGGTAGAAGAGATGCGCTACAAAAATAAAACATAAAGCTATTAATATAAAGGAAAAAAAGGGAGTGAATGAAGTCTTTCTTATAAGGGAATAGTACACGATAATATCTTCTAAATTAAGAAATAGAGAAATGAAGAACTTAGGGATTCTTTCAGTGAAGGTTAACAGTATGAAAAATAATACTAGAAGAATTGCAATTTTAGAATAGTGCAATAAATGTGATGTGGATAAAATTATTTTGGAAGACAGAATGATTTTGGCAAAGTAAGAAAGACTACAGATGAAAAATTTATGCAATGGGGAAATAATACGGAACACAGGGAATGAACAGTGTTCAAGAATAGCAATTGTATACAGAAAGGTAATTAAAATTTTTGTTATATTGGTAAAAATGGGAAGAATAACTATTATAAATTTAAGACGGCAAGAAAAAGTTTATAGACTTACTGCTATATATGCATATGTAACTAGTAAACAGAAAGACAATTTATTTCAGAAAATACTGGATTATGTTTTTGTTAACCTTGATATAGTAATTACAGACGATTTCGATTGTGACTTAAGGGATAACTAAAAAAGGAAAAGATGCCAAAAAAATATTATGATGGAAACAATAAAATGTGGAAAGCTAGTTATATGGAACAAAAGATTATGAACTAGGACATGTACTTTAACTGAAACAAATTATTTTTAGCATCAGAAGGAATATGTATAATGGAAGAAGAAACTTATGACAGGTTTTTCGGATCATTTGGCAATATAGCTAAAATATATTATAATAAAGAGTATATAAATAGGAAAGGTATAAAAAGAATAAATGAAAAGGATAAGCAATTACTGAAGGATCATATTAATAAGAGAGTATTTTACGTCAACTGGTCAGAATGTTGGATTGCTTTTAAAAGAAAATATAAAAATAGTTATTTATTGTGGAAAAATAAAGAAAAAGAAACAGGAATATGCTAACATGTATAGAGAAGTGATAAATAATTTGGAAAATAATAGTGATTATGAAAAAGAAAGATTTATAGGAAAAATGAGAGAATCAGAGAACTATTCTATAAACTAAAATATTTTTTACAAGGTAGAAAAGCTGCTTCCCTTATTTAAGTAAAACAGTAAAATAGGATAGTTGTACAATGAGAATAATGAAAGACAAAGAAGCTAATAAAAAGAAAAGACAGCAACAAATTATAGAAATTGTTGGAAGTTATGTAGAAGAATGTTTAATAAAAAATGCATAATATAAAAGAATGGGAAGTTAAAAAAAATCTGGGCAAGATATTAAAGAACTTGGTTAACTGATTACCTTATATGAATTAGAAAGGGTATTTAAACAGTTAAAAATATACTTGGTATTAAGCTCAGATGGTATTGGTTAAAAGTGTATAAAAATCTAGAAAGATGGTAGAAAAAATGTTTAATATGTGTATTTAATGAATGGTAAAATACAAGAAACTGTAGTAGAATATTACATTTTATATGGAAAAGGGGAGAAAGATAAGATATAAACAAATGGAGGCTAATAGTTTTAAATAATTCAGAGAAGTTATTTATGAAAATAATACAAAAGAGATTTGAAAGTAAGATGTAATACATGACGGAGGAAAGTGTACATGATATATGACGAAAGGGATGTCAGGAATTATTAATTATATTGAGACAAAATTGCTTAAGTAGAAAGAAAGATGATATAAATCTTATGGCAGGTGGTACTGTATTCTTCCATAAGCTTGAAATGTGAGAATGCAACTTGTATTTTGATACAATATGTTTATACATATACTGTAACTTGCTTGTCTTTATCGGTTTGTAAGTTTGGAGCTTTTCTCCCCGGACCTCTGCTGAAAATGGACATGTATCCAGTCGGACTATCCCGGTCAGTAAATGTAAAATAAAATAAATATTAATAAAGCATTTGATTCTATACACCATGATATTTTGTGGAAAACAAAGGACACATACAATATTAATAATAAGGGAAAGCTAGTGTGTATAATAGCCTATGAGAACAATAAAATAAGGGTTTTAATTAATGGATAGCTAAGTAACAAATGGATATGAATAACAGTAAAAGGCAAGGATGTCCTATGAGCAGTGTTTTATTTGCTTTGTTTATAAATACAGAAGTTAGAGAGGTAAATCAGAAAAAGAAGATGTGCAAGTTATGAAATTCCAAGAGAGGCTGAAATTCCAGTTATGATGTCTTATGCAGATGATATTATAACAACTAAAAACAAGGTGTTTGAGAGAAGTTACTACTTATTTATTTAGCCGAAAGTTTGAGAGAAAGAAAATTCAGTGCTATTGGGAAAGGTGGCATGTGTCTAGCATCATCATGATTAAGGTGAAAAGAATGAGAAATTAGTGACAATTATACTAAAGTGTGCGGAATTTTTGGGAAAATATAAGAAATAAAATAATATTTAAATGAAGAAATTGAGAACCATCAACAAAAGATAAGAATATGGAAAATAAAAAAAGAGATGAAGTTGAAGAAGATAGAAAGACATGGTACACTAATATTATGAATAAATATTCTTGTATAATTCCATGGGAAGATGTTTCTAAAGGAAATATTAAAGCAATTAAAAAAATAGGTGGTATAAATACAATGTTGAATATCAGCATTTTTTGTGGAGCTTGGGAATAAGAAATTATCTGTGAAGGCAAATATGCCTTATAAAAAGAACAATGAAAGAATATGTTTACATTTTGGGGAAAAAGAAAACATGTTTTCTTAAAATGTAAGAGAGCTAAAAAATTGTTGAATAAATTATGTATAGAAAACTTTTTCGAAAGTATTCAAAAGTGCAAAGACAAAGATGGATGTGAATGAATATGTGATATTAAAAAACTATTAAGTAAAAACGAAGATAGATTTAGATAAAGTATCTTATGTAATGTGGGTAATATGGAATGAAAGAATTACTAAATTTATGTTTAATGGAAAATGTCACTTACACTAAAGAAGACTAGATTATGGTCATCAAAAACAGAGTGGGGGCAGATATAAACACAGCAAGTTTTGAAGTATAAAGTATGAAAATGAATCAAAATCATATGCAAATGATATATATATATATATATATATATATATATATATATATATATATATATATATATATATATATATATATATAAAGGACCCCTACTCTTTTTGACAGGTGCCATGGGATCTTTTACATCACCTGAGCTACCACCAATTCAAGCAGATGGGGTCTCAGCTTAATGTTTCATCTGAAGGACAACACATTCAATAGTACAGCACCCCATTATGCTGCACTGTACTATCAGCAACTGATCTACCAGCTGTGAGAACAGAACCCACAGCCTTCTGTACCTAAAGCAAGTGTGCTACCTGTTTCGCTACTGAAAATTATTATGAAAGGATATTTTGCTATGCTTCAGTGAGCAGCACATCTACATCAAGTTTGGAGGGGCACAGAAAGAGGAACTCTTCACCAGAGGAATCTTCAGAATCCTAGTGGGAAGCAATAGCTCCACATTGCCTACTTCTCCCTATACTTCGATACCAGTTATGAGACCTTTTTGGCAACACAATCTAAGGAATGGATGTTTTAAACAGAAGGTCAGGAAATTATCACTCACTAAGTGATACTTCAAACCATTGGATAATGAGCAAAACTACTGGCAAATGAGCAGTCCAGATTTTCAGAAAATGCCATCTATTACAGAAGCATTGGAAGATGTGTGCAAGACACACCTAAACCAGATTCTTGCATCCCAAACTCCCCAAAAGATGTATGGATTTTGCATGAACATCATCACTTCCAACATATTTTTAAAAAGTCCTGTTGCAATTTTTTTCCACAATTATTTCAATGGTGATAGCTAGGGGCTCAAGATGGCCCTTGGAGCAAATACCCTAACAAATAACAGAAATGTCAAATCCTGTTAAAAGTTCTTAACTTGATCACCCTGGTAATCAGCGCTATCAAAAGTCATATAAATAAAGCTATTCGTACTTGAATCTAATGCTTCTGGAATTTGTTTCTACATATTTCTTCATTTATTGCAAAACTGCTTCATGACTAAATATGGGCCCGGCTGGTTAATCTCACTCACTTGTACAATAACATGGTTCCTTACCTGTACAATAACAAAATAAATCAGACCCATCCACATGGTTTCTTAGAAATAATATCAAGGGGACATTCTGGATGACAATTAATGAGTTGAGGGAATTTATTGGGGAGGGGAAGATGCCAAGAGTTAAGTGGGATAAGTAGATCATCCCCATAGAACAAGGTGGTATAGGATTATCTGATATGAATGGCTATTTTAGAGCTACGTAGTTAAATCTCATATACATAACACACGCACACAGTTATAAATCAAAGTGGAAAGGGATTATGATGAAACGGGGTGGGGGGTTTGAGCAATAGAGAGAACAGGATTTTATTTGCAGATTCTTAAAGAACAATGATCATACAGAATATTACATTCATCAAGTAGCAGAAAGTATTCTAAGAACTAAGCCAACATGGAAAATGCAGAAAGGAGATTTTTGCCAATAGGGATGAAAGCAAGGAGAGGTACAGAAAATCAGCAAGAGGGGAAATGGAATTTACCGGAGTAAACTGGCAACTGAACCAACTTACTGGGAAACAAATAACTAGAGCAGGAAAAGTAATAGAGTGGGGTGAAACCAAGGACAACTTTGGACTGCCTTGTCTGATAGGGACTGCTATAAAGAGTACAGCCAAACAGAAAGGGAATGTGCAAATCCTGGCAGAGTGGGTGCAAGGATTTAGAGCTTTCTCCAGACCAGGTCCACTAGCTACTACAGACACACAACTACCCACTTATAGGCAATATGAAGCATCACCAATCATTACATTCCAAGTGTTTAGGATGCGGAAGGAAAGCAGAACACCTGGAGAAAACCCATGTGGACACATGGAGGACACGATTCCAGACAGGAGGCACTGTGAGAGATGTGAGCCTTAAATTCTGCACTGCTGTCATCAAATAATGTAACAGCTAGATAGGGTTTGAATTCCAACATTGCCATAAATAATGGTACTGACCTTAAGCCCCCAACTGAAAAAAAGTGTTTGGAAATGGATGAAACCAGCCAGGTATGACCTAAACTATGCTGGCATAAGACCAAAGGTATTTTTGTATGGCAAGCTAGGATCAGATACAAGTACCATAAGACTGAACTGCAGAAGCTGAACAGAGCACAATCTAGCACAAAACAAAAAAAAAAAAGGGGGGGATGGATGCAGTGCTGTCAGACTCTCGACAGAGGCCAGAAATGGAACAGACAGGCAAACAAGCTGATGTTGAATCAACTCTAGGTATTTCAAGTCTACATTCCCTGGTGGAATTTCCAAAAAAAGGAAAAGGGTATGTGCCAGACCTCATCTAGAACTTTGCCTCTGAAGGGAGACATTTCAGAGTAGACCAAGTTTGAGTTACAAATTAAATCAGAAGAGTACTGTAAGTGAAATGTGACAGATTACAGGTCGAGAACTTAAGAAAAGAATGAAGACTAATTATAAAGGCATACTGCAGTAGGACAGGAGGCAATTTTTGTGGAATATATCTTAGAAAGATGAGAACAATTCTTGTGGAATGTATGTTAGAAAGATGAGAACTATGTTGGACTAGGACTGCGTGGATAGCAACAATTGCTATAGGCATTAGGCAATGAACTAGATCAGGAGGCCAAGAGAATGGGATAGACCAGGGTAACTAATAGGAGCTGTACCTGAAAGGCCGAAGTAATAATAGGATAACTAAGTAATCTCATGTCCAGTACAGAGAAATGACACTGAGTGTCAAGACTCCCTGATGAGAATGTTAGTGCCTCCATACATCAACTTCAGAAGAAGAGTGGTCTGGTTTGAATAAACTGCTGAGGCACTGACAACCAGACAATTAATCACAACCAATGAGGTTCACCATCACTAAAAAGAATACAGTCAACAAATGGTGAAGGTTGCTCAAAATTTGAGAATTACTTCTAAACCTTGCATATGTAAAAATTCAGGAAAAGGAGCATGCATAAATGAATACGTAGAAACTATACAAGGTATTCAACTGTCTTGCAAAAACAGGATTCCTAACTGAAAATCTATAGATGGACCCTGCCCTGCTTAGTTAGGACAGGCAGAAAGATGAGAGTTCTTTGGATAAACTGAAGACTATTTTAGACTACAGATAATAGGCAGGCTAAACTAGAACGCATGTACTGAAAGTCTGGATCTATCCTCCACGTAGGACAGAGAGGAGTAGGATGACGGCCTAATGTGTCAGGCTACAGACAGTGGCAAAACCTAAACAGAAACACCTGCTAGCAGGACAACAAGAGACGTTCACATATTACTTGTAAAGTAGCACACCTGAGGATATGCCAGAATATAGACAAGGGGAAGGCACAACTGGGAATCACATGTCTACAGAACAGGTCCGTTCTTTGTACGAGACAGGAAGAAGGATGACAGGATAACAGTAAAACAGGTTAGGCTTTAGGCCTTGGGCAAAGCCCACACAGAGACAGTGGCCCACAGGGCTTCAAAGCAAGGGACACATTACATGTGAAGTAGTGCTCCTTTGTAGGTTATCAGGGCAGTGGTATGCTTATTTTCGCTACATGGAATGCATAACTGTCTTATGAAGAAGAAAAAGAGTGGCTGGTATAAAGCTAGCTCATGTAATGTCCACAATAAGCAGACAACCAAGTTACCTGTCAGTTTCACAGACACATGGAATACAAGAAAACTAGGTGAAACATCAAGCCTAGACAGAAATAACTAAATAAATCAGATGAAATCTAAATTCCATACTGTCTTAACACAGGGATTCAAGGTTCCATTGCCGGCTGTGGTAAGGTACACTTCTATGAATCATACAGGTGAGACAACTGGAATTTGATACAAGTTCTCAGACTCTCAAAAGGACAGCAGCAGTAGCATCCCTTGTGTTTGATGTTATGCCCTCACACTGCTATAACACAATCTCAGAAGCTGAGGAAAAACAGCATTACAACCAATCCTAAGAAACCTCTAAGGCTGGAGTGGAGCAGTATCTGCTCCACCTAAAAACCCCATCAGTACTGAAGACCTCAACACTGAAAAATTAAAGGGCATCCCGCACCAATCAGCATGATACTGAAAGAGGTTTGGTACCTATGAGTTAGGCTCTGAAGTGTGCTTGGTATCAACTGCCTGACATCAAAGTAGCACCTAGGAAGAAAGACATCCATGGTTCTTAGATGCCCAATGGAGATTCAGTTATGAAGACTGGTGCTGACAACCTAGGCAGTGAACTTAGTGTCAAGGTGACATCTGAGTCTACAGCTTCAGTCATATCCTATGAAGGAATCAACACCAAAGACCTCAATGTCAATTACAATGTGGAGAAAACAGCCCAAGAAGAATTAAGCAACTGACTACAACAACAAAGAAGCGAAGCAGAGGAGGAGGGCAACAGAGACCCTCAATCCCAACAGACACAATACCACAACTGACACTGAAGTCTGACTAGTCTGATAAAGAGTTTCCAAAATGAAAACACTCTCTTCAGTGTGGAACGAGGTTAAAGATATTTCTGAAGGGTTAGATAAAAACAGACCAATATCAACACATGCACATTTCTCTTGGCTGAGGAAAGTAAAGCTAAAACAAAACCAGAAAGAAAACTGATGATCTCAAAATCCCTATTAATGACCAAATATTAAAGTATTACCACAATTGACACCACAACTAGGCTTGTGAGAGAATCAAAGCATTGAGCAGGTTCTGCCTGACTCAGAACCATATACAAGAATCCACAGCAAGCCTCTTACAGAAAACTAACAACGTCTACACATTTAACAAGACCAAAGAAACATTCCTTAAGAAAGAAAGCCAGTCAGGAAAAAAAAATGGTCTTTTTTAATCGTCAGCAGAGACTAAGAACCAGGCTAAAGTATTACTACTAGCATCAGGGTATCACAGTACCTGAGAAGTTAATTGAGATATGACCTTAACTGACACCAAAGTCAGAAGGGGACTGGTGAAGGGTCAAAAAGTAAACAAGTTCCTTACAATTTGAACAAACTACAGGAAATCAACACCAAAGACCTTAATTTCAATGCAAGTCATGTGCAGATGAAGACCAACAGCTAGAAATTAAACAAAGCTAAGGAAATACTTATAAAGAGAAAGACAAATGGAAAAACTCTGGTCTTTGAAAATTACTAGTAGTGTCCCAATAGCAGGCTAAAAGAAAACTGTTGTTTCTGCAGTCCAGAAACAATACAGAACATTTTAGAAGGGCTGATAACATTCAGGCAATTAATAGCTATAAGATGACACACACAAACCCTTACAGAGCTCCAAGGTTGGGAAGGTGGCCCAATGGTTGGGTTGGGAAGATGACCTAATGGTTACGGTGTTTGCCTTACAAACACAAGGTGCAGGGTTTGAGTCTCACAAGGGATAACTGGCTAGGTTTAAAATGGCTTGCAAGGGCAGTAAGCTTAGTACTAATCTATGAACCTATGACCCTATAAGAGCCAAGTAATGCATTTCTGACCAAAACAGTTGTTCATGTGCCTGCACCAGTGCCTAGAGGGATGGAGCTCTACCTGTGATGCAGATGACCTCAGTTCAACTAGCAGTTTGGGTGCTTGATGGTTCAGGTAGGGAGGATGGGTATATGCCTATTCTGAGGGTAAGAAAGCACACAAACTTTGCATCACACAAGTGTTTGATCACCCTGGTGGAGATGGTAGGGACCACTAACATACGGCCTTCTATGGGTGGGCAGTTCTGTCATGCTGACAATCTGCTTGCAGAAAGTGAGGGGACATGTAGCTTTGACAACCACTATAGACGGTCATTGGTTGGGTGCAAGGGACAAGGGCTTAAGTGAAAAATTAAACCACACTGATGGGTGCCTTGATGATGCCGTTTCCCAGCAGACTCTCGGCCTCAGGTGATGTGAAAGTGAGCGAGCCAATTAGTTGGGAAGAAGCTGACAACTGGCAGGCAACAGAGATAAAATATGTATGTTCAGACACTTCCATACAGCTGCTGAAATTCTTAAAAGTTTATACTTCTGGAGAAGCATGAATTTAAATTCAAACTGTCATGGCAATGACTCTTAAGAATTCAAAGTGTAGTAGGAACATATTGAGAAGAAAAGGCTGTTCATAAGACAAACAGAAAAGTCCAAAAGAAAAACAAATGTCAGAGGAAGAAAGCCAGGTCAGAAAAAAAAAAAGTAACCTTAAAAGTGAAAAAACAAAGAACTCAAAAACTGGACAAAAATCAACCCATTAAGATACCTCCTTAAATAAACAATAACATGGGATATCCAGCACATGTTAATGTGCAAGAGAATTCTGGAGGCAAAGGGTCTGCACACAGAATTGTTGGAAAAGTGGAGGAGTTAGGTGACCGGGTTATTTTTAGGTACAGAGTTACCAAAGTCCAGTCTGTGTTATGTCCTAGAAGTAGAGGAAGATGGACCAGTCCTATCACATTCTGTGATTTAAAAGCAGATAAAAGTCCAAAATCAGAGAAATTACAGTGTAGTTTGCTGTATGCCCTCTGTTTTTAGTGACTTTATAATAATGAAAAATTTACCTAGCAGCTATAGTAAAAACTACAAATGTGCATTTCCAGGAACATATGCTTTGTCGACTGCCAATACTCTGTTCAGTTAGTTCATATATTATCTTTCTATAGTTGAGTTTTTAAGCACATGCTGATGCTACCAGGGACCAATAAAGCTCCACATTATGTTTACATTTCCTGAAAATAGATTTCAGTTTTTCCTTCTTGCCATTTTTTTTTTACTCCAAGGCCTTTTTAATGTTTAACATTAAAGGTACAACTCGTTTAACATAAACCAGACCTCAGGCTTAAATAATTGTCATCACCAGTCAACCCTGCCAAAGCCAAACTTGGCTGTCTAGCAATCTATATGTGAAAGCATCTATAAATCACATCCCCTGAACACAGCATGTACACTTCCGTGATACCTTAAGTAAAATTTCATATTATCAATCTTAAACAACCAAAATCTCTTATTTGTCTGAAGAAATGGAAAACATCAATGACAAATGACTGCTTCTGATTACATGCAAACCAGACGAGTAACAGTAAATGCGATATATATCCCTGGCTCATACCACAAAACTGCAAAGTCAGAGTTTTAACAAATCAGTAATACACACGGACAGAGTCATATGCATACTGCTTCCCCTGTGTGGGGACCTTTCCAGCAAAGTATACACTGCATTATTTCTTTACAATAAACACTTTTTTTTTTAAATAATAAACCCTCATTTATAACCGTGTAGAATTAGTTTAAAGTTATAGGCATTTATTACCAGACTTCAGCAACTTGAAATTGTATATCTGTCTGCATTTACAGAAACACATATAAGCACACACCTTATAATGAGAGTTTGATGTGGTAAACAGAGGGAGATTTATGGATGATGCCCAAGTGCTGTATGAACTGCACTGGTAAACAGTCATTAAACAAAAACTGGGAAAAAAGTGAGGCCTAGTATGCTGAAACGACACAGAAAATTAATCCTCAAATTAAAGATTCAGAGTGCTGTGCTAAGAAAGCTAAAAAGAAAATAGAAACACAAGCCAACGATTCAGACAGTTAATCCTTTCAGAGTTTTTGAATAGTTATAACCTCATATTTTTCTCCTGTCTTTTAATGTTATACTGGAGACACTGCAAGGAAATGCAGCATGCAAGACTAAAATGATGCATTTCAGTTGGTTAATCTGTACTACTAACTTCTTAAATAAAAATACCCAACACTTACCTGAATAAAAAAACAACAGCCCCACAGACTTGCACAATGTGCATCACTAAAAGAATTAACAATAAATAAATCATATATAACAGGCTGCTTATCAGATAGCCTCAGTGATCACTCCCCAAGATTCCTACTCAAAAAATACCTATACCAAGCTAAACCTGTCATCTACTGTCAAATATGTAAAAAACTAAACTTTAACCCACTCACATTCATCTCATCCCTCAAAGAATGTAACTGGCATCCCCTAAAGTACCTCAGTCTTGATGACGCAGTTGAATTTTTTAATACTACCTTCCTGAGCATCCTTAATTACCATGCCCCAATAAGACTTTCCAGAACGAAAGCACAACCCTCCCCATGGCTACAGAAAACCACTAAGTCAGAAATGAAAAACCGGGATAACGCCTGGGAGCACTGGCGCAAAACCAAAAACCCCTCAGATAGACAGAAATTCCTAGAACTACGCAATAGAGTTAAAAAGTTAATAAAACAGGACAAATTCCAATACTACCAGTCTGCCCTAGATTCCTCCCAACACAGCCCCAAACAATTCTGGTCCTCCATAAACTCCATGCTCCACCCAGGTAAAGTCAGTACCCCTCCTCCTAACATCCCTCACTCCTCCAAAGATATTGCTACCTCTTTCAACACACACTTCACACAAACCATACTATCACTAGCTAAACAACACAACCCTCCTCCCCTCCAACCCACACCTTCAACTAGTAATCTCCCCACTGCCTTCTCTTTTCCCCTGTACCCACCTCCAACATAAAAAACTCTTAACTAAACTTAAGCCCACCAAATTAGCAGCAGACAACCTCCCAAGTGAATACCTACAAATCGCAGCTGATGCTCTGGCCTACCCAGTATCCATCTTGATTAACCGATCTCTGTCAGAAAGTTATGTTCCCACACTGCGGAAAGTATCACATATAATTCCCCTCCACAAAGGCGGCCCCTCCACAGAGCAAACCAATTACCGCCCCATAGCTATTCTCTCTCCACTCTCCAAAATACTAGAGAGATGCATACATTCTCAGGTCTCAGACTAACTCCTTACTAACAACCTCCTTTTCAATACTTAGCATGGTTTCCGACCAAACCATAGCACCACCACTGCCTTACTCTTCTTTACTAACACTATCCTTCAGCAGAAAAACAATGGCCATCTCTCCTCTGCTACTTTCCTAGACCTATCTAAAGCATTTGACATGGTCCCACACAAACTCATCTCTGTCCTCATAACCTATCCTTCTCTCAATCAGTCACCAACTGGTTTCAGAGTTACCTGTCTGACGGCCAACAATCCGTTGTATGGCAGAATGACATATCTCCCCAACTACTTGTCTCCATAGGGATTCCCCAAGGTTCCTTCCTTGGACCCCTACTCTTCTCTGTTTTCACCAATAATCTAGCCTCTGCCACCAAACATGGCACAGTCATGCAATACATAGATGACTCAACCACCATCTGCTCAGCCCAGTCCCTACCGAAATTGCAAAAAGTCACACAGGAAGCCTTTTCCTCTGTTGAAACTTGGTTATCTGATGCCCAATTAATACTCAACCCAAACAAAACTAAACTACTCATCTTCCAACCACCAAACATATTCAAAACAACTCTCACTTTAACATCACAGCAAAAGACAACACAGCTATATACCCAACTGAACACACCAAATTGCTAGGAGTGGAAATAGACAATAAACTAAAATTTGACATTCACATATCCATGACCATAAATAAGTCCACAAAAAACTACAGAAATAAGCAACTTCTCACCAAAGCAGCACAGATTTCAATAGCAAATTCCCACCTTATCTCCACCCTACTTTATGCCTCTCCAATATATACCAAGCCAAGGCAATGTGATCTAAACAAGCTAGAGACCTGCTACAACAAAATCTCCAAATTCGCCACAGGGGCATCCTACCGTAGTCACCACTATCTCTCACTTGCTGAACTGGGCTGGCTTGAACTCCCTCACCTCCTTCAATGGTATCAACTATCACTTGCCCACAAACTAGTAAACCATCCACTAAATGTCCCATCCCTCCAGAATCTACTCCAACCCTATCGCACCACCAGACCACTACGATCCAGCAACAAAAATCACTTGCAGATCACTAAAGCCAATAACTCTGCTGGTGAAGCACTATTCTCTTGCGCCATAGCCAAATTATGGAACTCCCTCCCACCCACAATTACCTCCGTACCATCATGCACCCACTTCAAAACTTTACTAAAAGCGCACCTAAAAACATGCTGGCTATGCCCTTGCAACTCCCACTCTAATATCACCCACCCCATCCAACCACTACCTTTCTTTCCACCCCACTAACCACCTTGATTATAGCAAGCTCAGATGCTCATAAGCCTAGTACTTTTTATACAGCAGGAACTTCTTATTGTAACATTTGTTAATGTCTGTTATGTACTTCGCAGATAAAGATTCTAGTTGTCTACTGATGTACTATGTTCTTCATCTGTAAATATGTTTGTAATTAATTGCTATGTTAAATTGTTAATCGCTTTGTAATCCAATGTAACTACTGTCTATTTGAACTGTGGAACTTTTCTCCCCAGGCCTCCGCTGAAAATGGACCTACGTCCAGTCGGACACTCCCGGTCAACAAATGTAAATAAATAAATAAAGACACAAAACTGGCATTTCTTTTTGGTTTGAAAGTATTCACCTAAACACACATTCAACTTTTAATGAGTAACCCACAAGCTGTGGACTGGTTAATGGATTTACTCAAACATACAAAATGGAATTGAAAAATGACAGAATAAATTCAGGTGTGCAGGCCTGAAGTACTCACTGCCAACTTACAGCGTTAATCCTCTGTACTATACTGATATTACATGGCAGTGTATTTCATACCATGGGCAGTGTTAATCATTCTCTTAACTGCTGTACGTAAAGTATTTGTTACAGGCTGAGCGTTGCCAACTCACTGTACAGACACATGAACCAGAAAACAAAAACTTTTCTACAGCAGTTTAAAAAGTGAAAAACAGAAACACATTTTAAAAGTGAAACAAGAGAAATCAGTGACCCACCCCCAACAAGCTCACATCAAATTCCACTACTATGTGCATAATGGATGAAAACACATACAGAATTCTTCACTAAGCAACTTAATCACTGACTTGGACACCAGAAATGTCTTTATCAGTGCTGCAAATGAACCTCTCCAAACACAGACTAGGTGTAAGGTCGCTGCTGCGCATACACCAGACTGCCACCTGTGAGTCCAGGTCCTCTCCCAAATGCAACATGTGAACACAGTTTCAGTTGTACAACTATACCTTTTTACTAACTCAGCCGACTCGTCAAGCCTCGATTAGTGATCTACTGGTCTAGTTACTCTGTTGCTTTGTCCAGCCATCAAATCTTTAACATATTGGGATGCTGGTAGCCTCAGCATAATTCAGAATATCAGTATACATATGATGTGGTCTGGTTACTTACAATCTAAAAGCAAAACTGATGAGCCGTCAGTTACAGAATGTCATTTTATCAGTACTATTTTCCCTTATTTTGAATACTGAAGGTAACAATACAAAGTGTTAAAAATGAAGCAGGACAAGCTTATTTTGTCCTCCAAATGAGGAAACTGTAGCTACAACCTTCAGGAAATCTGTGTTTGCTGGGTAGTCTGCCCCAAAACAGGAAACAGCCCCATACATTACATTTATTATAGGCTGTGAGCACAATATCTGAGAAGATTCAGCATGTCACAGGGGAAAACGTCCTTACAGCATAAAATGTGTGTGTGAGTGTTGAGAAAAGAAAGAACAGCAATGAAAAAGAAGTTTTACATTTACTGTGAGCCGAGAAAAACTTTCCCACATACACAGAATTTGTTTTTCATAAGGAAACAGGGTCCTTTGAACATTACGATGCTTAATTTAATGAAATAAAGAATCAAGCCAAAGTCTACTTTTGCAGATGTCTATCAGACAGGAGATACAGAGCTAAAAGAAGCAGACTTAATACCACAGTGGATGATGCCTACATACTTAGAGAAGCTATTCTATCTACAGCTTACTGAAAAATAATGTAAACCTAAACATTTGAAGCAGTGAGACAGAGAAAGTAAATTATTTTTATTCAGGTCAGCAAGCGTCACCAGTGGGTCAGAAATTACTTACTGTGAATATAAGAAATACAAGCTTCATTTTCAGATAACTGGAATAAAGCTCCATTAATATCCACTTGTCTGAAGTTTGGCTCTGTGAAGCAAATTCATGATGTATATGTGAAGAGCGCTTACTTGCATGGTGATAAACACTTGACTGTTCTGTGCTGTCTGCTAGGAGTTCATCATATTCAGACAGAGCCTGCCACTTTACCACTTGTGTAAGTTCCAAGGAAAAATACCAAAAGACCTAAGAAGAACTTATAGCTAGTTGTACATAAATCAATAAGCATAGGCACCTTTAAGAAGCACAGTTGGCCTACTGTCTGGATGGGAAGTATGTTTATTATTGCGAAACCTTACAAGATATGCACACTGATCCACAAAACTTGAACACAGTTATAAAGAAAAAAGAAGTACATCATACCAGCAACCAAAAAGGTAAAGAGAAACGCTTATAAAACAGAAAAACCTCTTGTGCAGTTCAACAGACTTCCAAAATGCAAAACTTGCTATGGGTGTAACAACTAGTTAATTGATTCAGTATAAAAGGAAGTTTCTGAAGTGTAATGGGTGTTCTGATGAAGTCCCCTTGCTTGTTGTTGAGGGCTGAAAGCACTTAACAGTCTTTATTTTTTGTGATTTAGTCAATAAACTCAGCTGTTCAAATGATCTGAATTTTGGAAGCATTAATTTGACTTGACTCTGTGGAACTACACAAGAGGTTTTGCCGTTTTATAAAGGAAAAACATTATCCAATTCATATCATAAAACATGTTTTCTGCCACATCAAGCTCAAAGCATTCTCTATACATGATTACTTATCAAGGATTTTAAAAATTAAACTTGGTAATGAAAATTCTAAGCTATTACATTTACTGTGCTAACAGGGAAAAAAAACATTCCGTAGACTTCCATTTGTTATTTTGTCAGTGCCTGAAGTGTTTCACACAGTAGAAAAAAATTATCAGAAGAAATGAAAGTGTTGTTGATGTATTCATATGGAGTGTGAGCAGATAGCATGCAAAAAGACTGATTCCATTCCTGAACAGACTGAGGCAATATAACCTCAAAAGCAAAGCATGAAATGAATTTTAGACGTAAAACTCCGGAGAGGAAACAATGACCCAGAAAATGCTATGCTCTGAATTCTGTGCAACTGCCATAAAGTTTTTCATCTCAGGGCTATTGACACTTCATAATGCTTGAAACAGATGATTAGAAAGTCAGGACTCTTACATAAACATCTTCACCACAGGAAAAAAGTACATTAGATAAATCTGGGAATTATACAATATCAATGAAAGTTTATTCTCAATATGTCAAGAACAGATAAGTACAAGATTAAACAATTTACAGCGACAAGATGAGGCATAAAACTGGAATGAAGAGCAACAAAAAAGCTTCAATTCCTCAGTCTGTTACAAAAGCATCTGCACTGATGCATTTCATTGAGAACAAACCATAAAATTAAAAGCTCACACAAGTAAGAATAGAAATGACAAAACAATAAACTGTCTAAGGACTGAGATTTTAATGTCAGTAAGAAAATATATGTTCAGATAGAAAAAAGAGATGTTACAAATATATGATTACCAAAAGGTATACATGAAAAGGCAAACTTCAAAACATAAACATTCCCTTACTTCCTAAATCTCCTCCTTTTTGCCCATTTCAGATTTAATAAGCCATGTGAATGTTGGCCCTGCTACAACAAGCCATGTGATTCTGTAATGATCACATGGCTAATGTCTTAAGTCTCATAGTTTCCTGTGTTACACTTAGAAATGTAATGAAACAGTAGCTTTTTGCTACATAATTTACCTACTGCTCTGTGTTTCAACCTAAGGAGACTCTAGGGATGAGGTGTTATATAAAGTCTAAGAAATTTTTATGTCCATATACAGTTTAATGTTAAAGTGAAACAAAATTGTTGCTTGTAAACTGAAGTTGGTGCTGTGCAATAAGAAAAACTGAAACTTGTAAGCAAATTTTAGTTGAGAGAGTTTGCTGATGGTCAAATTCTAAACAGAACACATAACTCAAGAGAAAAAATAGTGACAGCTTCAGCTATGGTCGCCTGTAGTGAAACACTATTTTACTGTAAGTCTACACTAGTTTACAGTGAAGGAAGAAATAATAGAAACCTGACCTGTAAAATAACATACAGAAGAGATGGAAAAGAGCATGAATTAGTAATGTATGGCAGGCATTAGGTGAGAGAAAAGATGTCTTTATAACCTGCCAAATTTTTTGAGTTTTTTTTTTGTCCCTGGCTGCCTTACAACTAACCACCAGTCCCTCTCTGTAAGCAAACCGGCTCATTCATTTCCCCTTACAATGGAGTGACGTATAACTGAAGAGAGAGGTCATTTAAGCAGCAATCAGATGTTCATCCCCCCAACGCTGCATGGCATGCTCATTAAATCACCCAGGGATTGTTGTGCAGTGGGTGTCTTGGAGGGGTGCCACACACTAAAACTAGGGACATATCTTATCTTTCAAGACTACCCAGACTCCCCGCCAAGCCAGTACTCCTGTGTTGTCTTTCACCACCAGTGACTTTACCATGGGAGTATGTGCCCACAGCATGCAGCCCCACACACTCCACCAAAAACAGCTCAGCCAGCAATGCCATATCAGTCCTCCCTTCTCTCCTGCCAGCTTCAACAGGCACTAAAGTTGTTACTCTAACTTAGACCACTTAAGTCTTAGTAGCACCTTTATCCCTCAATGACCGTGGAGATGGATTTAATCTTTTAAACTTTTGATTAGTTCTGACTGCTAAGTTACTTGCATATTGATCAAACTGTATTTGATTAAAAATAATACAGAAAAGAAGCCAAGTAGTACTGATTCCGTCAATGGGCAAGAGCTCAATTAAGGGAGGTTATGTGAAAATTTTAATTTGAAAGACAGATTATCATCAATATTAGGTGACAGTAGAACAGTCAGAGGCAAAACAGTGTTAATTCCTGGAGTACACCACCACTGACCTAGTTTTGGAAGTATTTAAAGGTGACCCCACTAGATTAACCCTGTGATGCAGTCAGTGAAAGCTAGACAACTCTCTCTTAAACATATGCAAGAGTAAGGTCAGCTAATACAATATGGGTGTCACTTGCATACTGCACAAGCAATTCTGCACAGTGGTTAACTATGTTTAAAAATACGGTTAACAGTAGTGGGCAAAGTACTAAGCCATGAGGAACCAACAGGCTGACTGGGCGAAAACGAGAAACAGAGTCTGTCTATTCCATCTAACTGGCTGCCATCCGAGTCTCAGACAGCTACAGAAATACCACATCCGAGAATTTATGGCCTTTCAAGACTTGGTCAAGCCAAGAGTGATACATTGTATCAAATACTTTTCAGTGTTCCAAAAAGAGTGCACCTACAAACTTGCTGCATCTTGCTTGGCTGCAGATGTAAACATCATCATGCAGGAAGGTAGCATCTGTATGGAACTTTGGCCTAAGGCCCTGCTATGTACTAGAGACCAAGTCTGATATAATGACATGATGCATAACCTGGGAGGGCACACATTTTGGATTTTAGAAAGTGGAGATAGAAGAGTTATGTGCTGTTGTCCAAAATAACAGGAAGGCACTGTTGTGCAACTGCATGGCCAGCACCTGCTTCTATAAACGTATATGTCCAAGTGTATTCACTGTTGCAGTCCTAGATGCCCTGACCGACAAGACATCTGGTTATAAAGGGAGTCAGCTGGCACCATGAGCACAGTACTTTCTTGCCCACAACAGACTGGAGCCCCCAGTAGGTCCACAAGGTCAAAGGCCTAACTCTCAAACTCCAGAGTAGGTATAGAAGAGGAAGGGACAACCTGGATCTAGAAAGGAGAATGCCTACCTCAATCTCTTGGGCAAGAGAAGGTAGGAAGGAAAGAATACTGCAGCAGTGAATACCCTTAAACTTCTACATTTATGTTAAGTGCACACAACTGTACTGTTTCTTTGTGTTTCACTGCTGCAATCCTAACTGACAGGATTACTCCCAAAGCTGAAAGGAGGTTGGATGGAAAGTTTATGGAGAGGAAAGACAGCCCTGTAAGATGGCAGTGGCAAACCCAGCTCTGGACTTGGAGAAGGTTGGAAGGTGATAATGTTTGGTGAAGGTATGCATAGAGGATCAAGTAACAGCTTCCAAAATGTCCTTAGTGGCCACCCCTTTAAGAAAGGCTGTAGATGTAGCTGTAGCCCTAGTGAAGTGAGACCTTACAGAGTCTGATGGCTTCCTTCCATGATGGTTGTAGCAAAACAAGATAAACTTGGAGATCCTTTTGGAGATTGTTTAGAAACTGGTCTCCCCTTGGAGCTGTGGGCAAAGGCCACAAAAAGCTGGTCAGACTTCTGAACATTTTTTGTTCTGTCCAAGTTTCTCATGTACATCCAATGTATGGAGGATTCTTTCCACCTCTTTTTGAAGGTTATGAAAAGAAAGTGGCCAAGGGGATGTTCTGGTTTAAAGAGAACTCTGTAACCACTTTACACATAACGGAAGGGTTGGTCCTAAGCGAGAGACTGTTAGGGTGGAAAAGTGATGAAAGGTTCCACACACAAGGGTCTAAAGCTCTGAAACCATTCTAGTTGAAGTAATGGCTAGCAGAAAGGAGGTCTTCCAGGTCAGGAACTTGATGTCTGTAGAGGCAGCAGGCTTTTAAATAGGAAGGGTGAGCTTCAATAGAATGAAACTGAGATCTCACTGGAGAAAAAGGAAGTTTTCTCTGGGGTCTAATGTGAATAACCCCTCTCAGGAACTGTTTCATGAGAAGAGAGAGGGTGTTGAGTAGGCAGATAAGCTGAAATTGCTGAAGCCTTTGTCAAAAATTCCTGACAACTATGAAAACGATCACATACATTTGAGCCTGAAGAGGGCTGTCCCTTTTGTCTGCACCATACAGTGAATCTCTTCCATTTGGTGAACTAAGATTTTCTTGTGGTAGGTCTCATGGTTTCTTTTTGAATGTCCAAGACCTGTTTGTCAAGGAATGCCCCCCTCCAGGGGGTCACAGTATCATTCAAGCTATGAGTTTGAGAGTGCTCAGGATGGGGTGTATAACGATACCCTTGTTCTGTGTTAACAAGTCCACTTGTTATGGCAGCAACTATGGTTTCTTCTTGCTTAGACTGAGCATTGGAGAATACCAGTGCTGTCTTGGCCAATCTGAGACTATTAGAATGACCCTTGGCCCTTTGGCTTTCTTCAGAAATACCCTGGGGAGCAAGGGTATGGGGTGGTCATAGAGGAACAGGCCTGCCCGAGGAAAGAAGGCATCTGTCCTCCAGGCTGACGTTGTTTTGGAGTGAAAGTCCCAGTGTGGTATCTGCTTGCCACAGTGGAAAGAGTTATTAACTTTCTCGGACACTAGTCAAGAAACATATGAAAAGATCCCCATTGGGGTACTTATCTTTAGACTAAGTCTACGGATTGACTAATGCACTAACTAGCACTCTGGTTTGGGCTTTGATGGCACAAAAAAAAAAAAAAAAAAGATATGATGGCACTGGCTGACCCCCTTTATACCAAGACTTCTTAACACTGATCAGGGCATCCTCTGGCTTCAAGAGGAGGAGAAAATTCTCTGGCAGTCAGGCCGACCAAGAGCTTCCACAGTAGGAAGTCCCATCAGTTAGGACTGCAACAGTAAACCACGAACAACATCAAAAGTACAGCTGTGTACACTTACCATAAATGTAGACGTTCGAGTGTATTCACTGTTGCAGTCATTACATTTGGGTAATCTGCTGGCAGGATGCCCTCAGTCAGCCTGATTAACAAAGTCTTGGGTCCTGCGTCGGTTGCTGTCTTTTCTTCCATGACGTCAAGAGTATGAAACATGCAGCCGACGCCATTACATCAGTTTTTCTTGCTCCAGATGTCAGGTGCCCCCCAAAGGGGAGCAATATATATATATATATATATATATATATATATATATATATATATATATATATATACTAGGGCTCAGTCTGGTTAAATGGAAAAGAAAGAAACGAGAAAGTGCACGTTTCTAATATGTTTAATTTCACAATGCTTGTGGGTATACAATATTTTTTGTTGTTCCATTGTCTGTGCAGATATAGAGAGAGTCTGCTTTGCAGTCTCTAAAACACGCAACATATAATTGTCCATGTGAGAAGCAATCCGTGTGTAGATCTAAACCGCACAATTTTAAAGATTGGCCCTGAGCTTTGTTGATGGTGATTGCAAACGCCAATCGAATTGGGAATTGCAATCTCTTAAATTGAAATGGCATATCCGCTGGAATCATAGGAATGCGAGGAATGAGTACATCTTCACCTTTGAAAGGTCCTGTCAAGATTGTTGCTTCTATGACGTTGCTCATTAATTTTTTTACTGCAAGCCACGTGCCGTTGCAAAGCTTTGGCTGGTTGATATTTCGCAACATGATAATTAGCACACCGATTTTCAATTGCAGTACGTGCGGTGGCATCCCTGGCAGATCGAGTGAATTCAAAAATTCTGTTAGATAATTAACTGCTTCATCTGCTTCCACAACAGTGTCGACGGACTTGTATGTGACTGCCTCACTTTGAATGTTAGACTGAATAATAGTGTTAAGCTCGTAGACGTCTTTGTTCTTGGCCACAAGAATAGCTCGTTCAGTCAGCCAATCGTGATTCTTATAATTGGTTTGAATATTGGGAAATACTTTTTCAACCAATTCTTCTTTTGACGTCACTAAATTGCAGATGTTATGAGGCAATGAAATTCATCCTGAGGTCAGATCAACCGGCACCTTTCCGTTCCCAATTTCCAGCAATTGATGTGAGAATATCTCAGCTGATCGATCGTTTTGCAGCTGGACACGCATATTTGTAGTTAATTTTAACGTCTTTACATGTCGCCACAAAGTAGAGTATTTCAGGCAAGCATTTATTTCGTCCGCTGGTGTCGATCGAGGAAGTACAGGTAATGTTTGACTGAAATCTCCTGCAAGCAATATTAATGCGTTCCCAAATGGTCTGTTTCCACGCAAATCTTGCAATGATCGATCAAGAGCCTTGAGCGATTTTTTGTGCGCCATTGTGCATTCATCCCAAACAATAAGTTTGCATTTCTGCAATACTTTTCCCATGCCGGATGCTTTGGAAATGTTGCACGTGGGAGTTTCAATGAATTGCATGTTCAATGGCAATTTCAAAGCGGAATGAGCAGTTCTTCCACCTGGTAGCAATGTCACAGCTATTCCGGACGATGCAAGAGCTAAGGCTATGCCATTTTAGGATCGAATTGCTGCCAGAATCAATGTAATTAGGAATGTTTTACCAGTTCCTCCTGGCGCATCTAAGAAGAAGATTTCTCCAACCCAGTTACTGACAGTTTGCATTATTTGATCGTAAATGTCTCTTTGCTCAAGCGTTAGCTTAGAAATATTTGATTGCACATACGACAAAAGATCAGCCGTGTTGTAATTTTGTTCACAATGCAATTCTACATCGAACGAAGCAGCAGCAGATCGATTCGGTGATGGCATTCCCAATTGATTGAGAACTTTGTTTGCGATTTCTAAGCACAAATCTTCAATCATTATCAACGTTTCGTTGTAGATTTCTGCTGTGAAATCCATGTTCATATTTGAATTTTCCTTGCGTATTCGATGGAAAATATCTTCAGCCATGTGAGATTTATATTTCTCCCATAACTCTGTTGGAGATGGACAGCAGGCAGTCAAAATGATTGCAAACAATGCACGAATTTGATTTGGATGTGACGTATTGCACGCGTCATTAATGCATACATCCCAGTGTTGGTCGTTCTCCAATAAATTCAGAGCTTCACATGCACTGCGGAAAGTGGCATGTGTAACGCTGATGACAATTCTCAATTGCTGGAAAGATGTTGGACCGGGCACATTTACCAACAGCATGCGAAGAAAGAAGCATTCATCTTGATTGGAATGCATGGTGTACAGTCTGCCTATCGTAGTTTCCTTGAATACGCCAGGTTGTCCGTCGACTCGCTCTCCTCGTTTGCGTTGTTCAAATGATTTTCTAATTGCTTTCCATGTGCAATACGTAGGCACTTCCAAATACAGCAGTGTTTTCACAAACGCGTCATTTTGACATAATGTGAAGAAAGCAGTTAACGTTGTAGCCGGTGGATTCAGGGCTATTTGTTGCACATTTGCAGCTGTGAAATAAACGTGTTGTCCATTTTCTAGATGTACTGCTAAGTGAACAACAGCTGGACTTCGTTCATGTATGGGAAATGAAAGAATTCACCATACAGCTTCATTGCTGCTTATGTATCTTCCAGCCTGATACTGTGCGATTTCATCGATATCTATGACCACATTCCTATCACTTCTTTCTGGTTGCACGCCAAAAACTGCCATGTTGCTGCCTTTATTCACGTACTTACAAATGTATTTGATCGATTTAACGGAGTTACAGTATTACACGTTTATGTGCGCTTTGTATGTTTTTGATAGCAAAGGCGAATATGGAACAACCCACCGGTTATCTACTTCGATGTCACCGCTTCGCATTTGTATGGTTGCTAATTTACCGCCATCTTCTGCTGATGATCTTCTGTATAAAGGATATCCATAGTTTCCTGTAACTGTGTTGGATACTAATGCTCGAGGATATCGCTTAGAGCATTTTCCGTCTATCATGCATGGTGAATTTGGAATCAGTGTACCGCAAGGTCCATGCATCATATTTTTTGTCACAACTTCATGCAAATCCTTATCGATGTCGGCATCGGGTATTACAGGGCATATTACATCGTCGATTTCGTTTGAACTGATTTTGTTATAGAGCCAGATTAGTATATATGCGTGTGGCAATCCTCTCTCTTGCCATTCTGAGTACATCCAGCAGCACACTGCCAAACACTTTATGTTTTACCATGAAATCCATCAGCGAAAACACGTGCTGTGATGTCATGCCTATCCACCGGTGATTGCCCAAGAAGTAAGAGCTGTTGTATATCATCCCAAGCTGGATTGTATGTGAATGTAATGAATAGTTCTGGACGCCCGTAGTGACGAACATACGCAATTGCATCTTGAGAGTACTCATGCATATGAAGTCGATTGCCTGTATATGAAGATGGCAAAATCATTAGTCTTCCAACGTTAGTTGTATTACCGTCATTTACAACTGCATCTCGCAAATGAACATATTCTTCTGAGCAAAGCTTGGTCTGATTCAAACAGATGAATATCAAACATTCTGTTTCGATTTTTGCATACATATCTACGATGTGTTGGTGAAACAACTGACGGCATTTCAAAATATGATTGTATTCATTCTCTTGAATCATTAATCGGTATGAATAATAGTTCATTGCGCTGCATTTCATATTTATTTCTTCGCCACTGACTGGATTTATCATGTTAATGTTGAAGTGATATCCATCGGCACCATCCCAAAAAATGATTGGATATTGCAGGGCATCGTAGCATCGATGAGTTTCTGCAACTGTTGTTAATTGATCGTTTCTCCGTTGAAGAACAATATCTCTAGCTTGGAATTGATCTGCAACTATAACAATTGCCACTTCGTCTATAGTTGGAGCACTGAATCTTCGCACATGTTCTCCAGCAGGCGTTTTGTCAGCATGAATAACAATCTTGTGTGTATAAGATGGCATCATGTCAACTGCCGTTTTGAACAAACGCACTAAATTGTTTTTTTCGTGAAGAAGCTCTTGCAGTTGGGAAACAATGGACCTTTGTATGCCGGTAGAAATTTCGCAGCATGCATTCAATTCATCATTGCCATCACTGATGAAATACATTTGTAGGAATTTATGTGGACCATCTGGGAACGGAAGCAGGGAGCCAGCTTTATGATAAATTTGTCCTTTCACTTTGAAAGTTGGCATGAATTGAGCTGTTACAATTTCTGCGCCGACCGACGTCATTTGGAAGCATGAGTTGTATTTCCTGATGTTAAATAGGAAATGCTTTGATTCGGCGGTATATCCGGCAAGCAAAGTTTTTAATGGCTCTGGCGGTTCTCCAAGTTGAGGCAGTTTAATTTTTCTGGCGGCGCAACACATTCCTTTTGTTTCTCCATTAAATTTCAGAGCCTTGCAATAAGGAAACACTTCAATCATAGTGCCGATGAGAACATGCCGGCTCAAACTATAATCATCAGCTGGGTTGTACCAGAATGCAAGGCGATTGTAATCGCATGATTGCTGAGCACGGAGTCATGTTTGATGCTGATCTGCTGTTTCTCATTGACGTCTTTCAGCCACTCTCAGCTTGTCGCGTTCATTCTGTTGAGAACGAAGCAGATCTGAAGCTGCAGAACGCGATCACCGTGCTTGCAACCGTGCATCCTCAAGTCTACCTGCATGCCACTCTGCTGCTTCCTCAGCACGCATTTGAGCAATTCTTTGTCTGTTTTGCTCGTTCGCTGATGCCCGTTCTTCCTCAGTTTGATTTGCAATTACTCGTCGCACAGCTTCCGCTCCACGAGTGCGACGACCTCAGTTTGATCTTCTGCGAGGCATTATTTGGATTAACTAAAGCAGATCGATTGCACTGAAAAAGAAGAAAGAAAGTTATAACAAAAACATATAAAATTGCATATTTGTATACAAATATATAGAATCCATAGTAGGAATATAAAAACACACGCGTATTCAAATGCAACGTGTGACATCTATATAATAGTAGGTATATAAAAACACGCGCGTATTTGAATGCAACATTTTGTGAAAATTTCAAAGCAATTGGTGAAGAAGTTTCGGAGATTTAAGATTTTGAACAAACGAACATTTACATTTTTATTTATATATATATATATATATATATATATATATATATATATATATATATATATATATATATATATATATATATATAGATGTATATAATTTAAAACACAAAAAATATACCTCCAAAGCCAGCTCTGGATTTAGAGAAGAGAAGTAAATGGTAATGTTTGGTAAACGTATGAACTGAGCTCCAGGTAGCAGCTTCTAGAATGTCTCTGGTAGGAACCCCGTTGAGAAAGGCTGCAGAAGTAGATGAGCCCTGGTGGAATGAGATCTGATCCCCTTGGGGATAGGTTTACCATGGTGCATATAGCAGAAATTAATACAATGGATTATCCATTTGGAAATAGTATGCTTTGAAATAGCCTTTCCCTCTGCCCCTGCAGCAAATGCCACCAATAGTTGTTCAGATTTTCGTAGAGATTTTGTCCTGTTTAAGAAAAATCTAAGTTGTCTGTGTACATCCAATGAATGCAGAATCTGCTCACCCTTGTTTTGTGGATTGGGAAAGAAAGTTAGTAGATGAATGGTCTGATTAAGAGCCACACTGGATACCACCTTAGGCATAAAGGATGGATTGGTCCTGAGAGCCACCCTGTCCGCATGAAAAATAATGAAAGGCTCCATTGCCATAAGAGCCTGTAATTCAGAAATCCTTCTAGCTGAAGTGACTGCTAAAAGGAAAGCTGTTTTCCAGGAGAGTAATTTTAGGTCTGCAGTAGCAGCTGGCTCAAAAGGAGGGAGTGTGAGTTTTTCCAAAACAAAATTGAGATCCCATGCAGGGGTTGGCGCTCTCCTGGGAGGATTTAAGTTTTTGGCCCCTCTGAGATACTGCTTTAGCAGAGGGTGAGAGAAGAGGGGGGTTCTGTGTTGTAACATTATACAAAAAAGGCCAAATCTCAAGTAGAAAAATCATCTCTGATCGGCATTAGTAAGAAACTGAGGGTCCTCATTAAGACAACTAAAGCCGATTTCAAAAAGAAAGTTGCCAAGGATGCCAAGGATAACTATAAGGCCTTCTATGGTTACGTCAAAAACCTAAATGGCAACGCTCAGGTCTGTTCTGAGCTAGTACAAAATGAAACAAAATACACTGACCCCACTGACATTGCCAACATCTTGGCTGATAGGTTTAGTGCAAATTTCTCCCCCCCTCACCACCTACAGGGCCTATTACTATTCCAGGGGATTGTGCAACTCCAATTATTACTGATATGTTGGTTAATAAGGCTCTATCTAAAGCTAAAAACACTGCCTCCATGGGATCAGATGGTGTCCCGGTATGTGTCGTATGCGAGCTCCAAAATGAAATAACCCCGCATCTGAATACCCTGTTCAGTCTCAGCCTCTCGACAGGGTATGTGCCCATAGAATGGTGCACAGCAACGGTGGTTCCGCTGCACAAGGGTGGGCCCACAACCGATCCTGGGAACTACCAACCAAAAAGCCTGACCAGTCTGATCTGTAAGGCAATGGAGCGAATCATTATGGAACTCATAAATGGAGAGAGATTGGGAACCTCCAAACACTTAACCCCACACAGTTCAGCTTCGTCAAGGGCAGATCATGCCTCCTGAACCTGGTGGACTTCTTTGAGATAGTTACTCAGGCTATAGATAAGGGAAAGGAGGTACACACAGCTTACCTTGAACTTGCTAAAGCATTTGACACCATTCCCCATTCGGGTATTATTGATAAACTCACCAACCTAGGCATAAACCCTTAAGTCACAAGATGGATCACAAACTGGCTCTCAGACAGATCCCACAAAGTAAGAATAGCGGGATCTATGTCCGAATCCAGAACAGCAATGAGCGGTGTGCCTCAGGGCTCTGTCCTGGGACCCCTTCTGTTTGGCATATACTTCTCAGAAGTACAGGCAAGCACTGAAGGGCTGTGGCTGACTAAGTTTGCGGATGACTGAAAACTGGGTGCTATAATAGAGTCTCCGGCTAACATGGATATCCTCCAGAAGGGCCTTAACGAGACTGATGCATGGTGTCAAAGCCATGGTCTCAAGCTAAATGCTAAAAAATGCGTAGTAATCCCCTTTGGAAAAAACAGAGTACTCGCGAACTACCACATAGGAGTAACCCCCTGAAATCTGAAGAAGTAATAAGGGATCTGGGGACCCAAGTAAATAGTCAGCTTTCCTTTGATAACCATGTTGCCAAGGTGGTTAGAAAATCCTTCTATGTGACCCAACTGATCACGAAAGGGTTTGCATCAAGATCTAAGGATGTAGTGGTGCCCCTCTACTCTTCCCTCATCAGACCCATTATTGAGTACAATGCACCAATTGGAATGTACCTGGCTAGGCATCTCCAGCAGTTGGAGAGACCACAGAGGTACCTCACTAAGAGGATTACTGGCCTCAAACAGTTGCCCTATGCAGCACGATTGAAAAAACTAAGGCTTTTCGCTGTTGCATACTGCCTTCTCAGAGGCGATCTCTGTCTAACATACAGAGCGCCATGTCCAACCCAGAACTGTTGAACATGCTCCATCTTAGCAAAACCAAATCTACTCGAGCTACACACTCTAGGGATATAAACCTCAGCACAACAATGAATAGAACATGCTGGAGGAATAGATTCCTTTGCAAAGACATCCCTTGCTATGGAACAAGGTCCCGATCTACATAAGACAGAGTCCCTCATTATCACTCTTCAAGAGGAACCTTGACGAGTGACTGGGTAACAAAGTTCACACCAGGGATCATACCAACAGCTCTACTAGATAGGGGCCAAGGGTACTAGCTGCTAGATCAAGGGCCTAGGGAACTAACCAAAGGGGTGGTGAATACCGCACAACGTGGCTGGGCTAATATATGCCTTTTGGCAGATAGTCCAGTACCTACCTATGAACCTATAATGAGCTGAAATAGCAGAGGCATGGATTTTTATGGAAGAAAAAGAAAGGCCCTTGTGAAGCATCTCAGTTAAGCATTGCAGAATCTGAGGAATATTGGGCATTGCTGTGCTTATTCCTTATGATTGCTTCCAAGCACAGAATCTTTTTCATTTGTCAGCACACGATTTTCTAGTACGAGGCCTTCTAGCCTCCAAAATGACATCTATCACAGGTTTGCTGAGGGATGCCAAGGGTGAAATTAGATGATTAGCCACGCTGTAAGATTCAAAGTTTGGAGCTGAGTGTGCAGAATTTGGTAGTTCTGCTGAGACAGTAGGTAAGGTGTCTGAGGCAGGTGCCACGGAGGAAGGTGTGACACATTGCGCAGGAGTGGGTACCAGTGTTGGCGAGGCCAGTCTGGAGCAATCAATCATTTTTTGGTTTGTCCTCTCTGACTTTTAGTAGAACTTTGGAGAGCAGACGCAGAGGGGGAAAGGCAGAGACTGATAGAGCATCCACTTTCCATGCTTTTTTGTGATGAATTCTTGTGCAGAATTTGTCCAACTGATAGTTATGGGGTAAGGCAAAAAGATCTGTCTGGACTCCCCCATTTGCGTGTCAACATGTTGAAAATTCATGGTTCCAGTTTCCATTCGTGTGGTTCCATAAGATTTCTGCTTAGTTCATCTGCCAGAGTATTTAGCTTTCCTGGCAGGAATTGAGCTTGTAGTTGCATATGGAAGGTCAAGGCCGTGTTCCACAATGCCATGGCTAGTCTGCAAAGGGGGTATGAATGTGTACCCCCCTGCTTGTTTATGTACCACATAACTGTGGTGTTGTCTGTCTTTATCATTAATTGTCCTGGATGAAGGTAGTCCTTGAAGGCTGTCAGTGCATTCTGTACAGCTAGCATCTCTTTCTGATTGATATGAAGGTGCATTTGACTTGGGCTCCATTTGCCCTGAATGCACTTTCCTGCCAAATGAGCCCCCCAAGCATAGTCTGATGCGTCTGTAGTTAGGGTTTGGGCAGCAGGGGGTGGAGTGAATGGCAGTCCCTTGTTTTGGTGGCAGGCCTCTGCCCACCATAGGAACTCTAGTTGCAGGCAAAGTAGGATAGGAATCATTGTTTCCAGGCCGTGACAATGTTGACTCCATAAACTTTTTAAGTACCACTGAAGTTTCCTCATATGCAGTCTTGCATATGGAATTAGAAGAATGCAGGAGGCCATGAACCCCAAGGCTTGCAGAATTTGTCTTGCAGATAGCAGGGTTTTTGTGGCCACTTGTTTGAAGTAAGTCACCAATTGAATTTGCTTTTCACTTGTAAGGCAAGTCATCTGGGCAGTTGTATTGAAGCTTGCACCCAGGAATGTAATTTTTTGAGAGGGTACCAGTTGTGATTTCTTTTCGTTTATGGTGCACCCTAGACAAGTTAGAACCCTTTTTTATAAACACCAGATGTTTTAGAAGAATATCCTTGTTTTAATTCCTCCAGGTATGGATATATTTGAATATTTCTTTGCCTGCAAAATGCAATTACTGGAGCCAGGCACTTTGTGAAGACCCTGGGAGCAGTAGATAAGCCAAAGGGCAGTGCAGAGAACTGGTAATGCAAGTAGCCTGCTTTGAAGCAGAGGTATCTTCTGCAAGATTCCCTGATTGGGATATGCAGGTAAGCCTCTTTTAAGTCTAGAGTTACCAACCAGGCAGCTTTGCCTAGTATAGGTAGTAACTGTTGAAGAGTCAGCATCTTGAATTTTGGAATGTCCAGAAATGTGTTTACAGTGGATAAGTCCAGAATTGGATGCCATGATTTGTCTTTTCTGGGTACCAGGAAAAGTCTGGAATAGAAACCTTGTTCCTTTTCCTCTTCTGGTACTGGTTGAATAGCCTCCATGTTCATGAGGGACAGAACTTGTTTCTGGGCCTCTGCCCACTGATTTGGGGGCAGGTCTGGCCATCCGATTGGTATTGGCAATGTGTGGAAATGAAAGCTGTATCCCTGGGATACTATATTTAAAACCCATTTGTCCTGGGTTATAAGTTGCCAGTTTCGTGCATGAAGTGCCAGTTTCAACCCCAAAGGGGTGGCTAAAGGATAAGTGTTTGGTGAGTGTAAAGGGAAGTCATTGAGACTGTTTACTATAGGGAGGTGCCTTGTTGTTTCCAGATTTGGAAGTGGAGGCACCCCACTGTTTTGTTTTAAAAGTTCCTTGTGACTGAAACCTGGAGCCTTTGGAATGTCTGGATTTGACTCTAGCGACTCTCGAAGGCACTGGAAAGGACCACTTCTTAGTAGGCCAGTGCCTACTAAATCTTGGAGGTTGCACTTGTAAGAAATCTTTCACAGTTTGCATAGATTTAGCTTTATCTTCCATCTTTTTTGACACTTCTTCAGCCTTATTACCAAAGAGACGGTCCTGTTGTAAAGGAGCATCCAACAATTTTGCTTTAACATGGTCAGGCAGAGTTTTCTCTTTGAGCCAAGCATGCCTTCTTAGCATAGATCCAGTTACAGCAGCCTTGCAAGAGGCCCCCAAGGAATCAAAACCACATTGCAAAGTATGTTTACCAACTTGTACAGCTGAATGTAATAAATCCGATAAATCTTTATTTTCCACACAGTCAGAAATTAACATAATTTTCTGTTTAAGTAGTCCCGTGATATGCTGTTGATATTTAAGCATATGAAATTGACAGTTTAAAGCCCTGACTGCCAAGTTTGCAGAAGTGTAAACCTTCTTACCCCATATATCCAGTGCCCTGGAATCTCTATCAAAAGGGGTACGATTTTTAGCAGTACAGGCCTTAATGCCCTTGGGACCCTGAGAAATCGTTTCAGGATCAGCAATAGGATTTTTGAAAAGGAATTTGTGGGAGTCAGGAACCCTGTAGTATCTGTCTGGCTTACAAGGAGACTGAGGCAGAGAATCAGGAGCCATACTAGATTCTGAAAAAACATCATCAACAATGTCTAGAACAGGAGGAATACCAAAGGCCTATGCAGAGGAAGAAGAAGAAAATCCCTAAGTCGCTTTTTAGATTCAGAGAAATCCTGACTTTCCCAGTGGAAATGTTCTCTTAAAGTATGTCAAGTTTCCCCAAAAGAAAAATCCTCAGTGGGAGAAGCAGAAGGAATGGAATCTTCTGCACCAGAATCCTCATAAGTAGGGATAGACAAATCCTGTTCATTAGAAGAGTCAGAAGAAATAGAATCCTGTTCAGAAGATTCATAATCCATGTCTTGCCTAGGCCTCTTAGAAGGAGAGGGTTGGCTACTCCTGATCAGGGTAATTAAGTCTTCAGCCAATTTGATCATTTGTTTTTTAGGCATAGGGGCCTGTACACGTGGCCCAAGTGTCAGTGTTTTAGACATAGAAGTAGATTTTGGTCTTAGTTTTGAAGATGGCGTTGGTTTAATATACAAATCTTTAGGCCTGAAAACACCCTCAGAAGCCGGTGCCTGCACAACAGCTCCGGACCCATCCAAGGTACAGACATCCGCAGGTTCAATACTTAAAGCATCTCATGGCATACCAGACTCCAAATGGGTCTCAGTAGAGGCCTGCGAATCAAAAGTAGTGGGCATCAGTGGCTGAGAAAGCACCTCACTGTGTACCGGCGAACTAGCGACTGGCTTAGGAGAAGCGTCGTCGCTAGTTTTGGACCTCGACGGTCTGTCTTTTTCTTTGCGTTTTTTAGGTATTCCGGTAGTCGGATTGCTAACCGACATTTCTGGATAGTTAAATCATGAACCAAAATATTTAGAAGCAAAATATACCAACACTTAATAGTGCGTTGATTAAATCTAGCACAAAACCGACAACAAAGCACGTTGTGATCAGAGCCTAGGGAAGGAATACAGTACAAATGAAAATCCTTAGGAGGTATTTGCTTCCCACAAGTAATGCAATTATTAACTTTTACTGACATCGGTAAGGAGCAAGAAAAAGTTTCCCCAACGGGGTACTTGGCTTTTAGTTGAAAACTTCGGTTCTGAAACTCGAAAACGAAAATTTCAGGAGTCGGCCAACTGGCACCTGCGAACTGCTTCGGGCACCGCGCGGCAAGAAAGACTGATGTAATGGCGTCGGCTGCATGTTTTATACCCCTGATAACCTGACGTCATGGAAGAATGGACAGCAACCGACGCAAGACCCAAGACTTTGTTAATCAGGCCAACTGAGGGCAACCTGCCAGTAGATTACCCAGATGTAATGACTGCAACAGTGAAACACGAAGAACATCAAGTTAATAACTTCAGTACCACTGAGGTGGGGGAAGGGGTAGGTATTAGTTATGATCAGTAAGAAGTAGCTGGTCAAAACCCCCAAAAATGTTTTTGGTCTCTGCCTTTTTTAATTTCTCCAAATCTTTTGGGTTTCTAATACCATGACGGGAATGGACCCCATTCCTAAGTCAAAGTGCAATTAAAGTTCATAAAATTAGTATTGTTTCACTCTGATTTCAGCCAAAAGTGCTCTTTGCAGCACCTGCAACGTGCCCAGTAATGACTCCTTCTGCACTTCATATGGAGTTACATGTATTGGTAGCATGTCATATGACTGTAGACTCTTTTTTTTTTTTTTTTTTATAAGACCCATTGCTCCTACTACCTATTGGAACTATCTGGGTATCTTTCTTCCCCATTGCTCTTGTTTCTCCTTGCAGATCCTGATATAATTTTGTCTCTCTCTGTATTCAGGACACTGTAGTTACTGGGTGTGGCAATTTCAATGATCAATGCTATTTTTGTCTTCTTTTCTTGGACCACTGTATCTGGTTTTCTAGCATCTATTTTTGAACAGTTGGTAATGGATGATACCATGTGATGCAAACTTAATTTTCTATGATGCTTTGTAGCTCATGTTTACAATGTTTTTCAGCCACTTCAATACCATAATGTTTGCACAATCCCCAGTGCAACAGTCTTGCCACATTACTAAGTCTTTCAGTATACAGTCTTTCTGCCATTAGTATGGCACAACCAGCAACGAGGTGCGTAGCTGTTTCCAATTCAGTTTTACAAAATCTACATTTGTCAGTTTCTCTCACATGTTCAATGGACTTGGTAAGCCAGCATGTACAGAGACCACTATCGTGGGCCATCAATATTAACCTTTCATCTCTTGGCTTGAATTCACCTCTCCTTAACCATTCTTGCATTCATTCTTGACCAACATGAGGTTGTTTCAGAAATCTTCTATACTTGCAACTATATTTATGTGTTTTCCATATTTCTTGCCTTTTCATCTGGTCCTTCATCTTATATTCTTTCTTTTATTTTTTGGCACATTCAATTGCAGCCTGATTTTTTATCTACTTCTGGTTATGATTTCCATTCCTGCTGGACGCCGATATGCTTCTGCTAGGTTAAGCAAAGAAGTAATCTTAGATTTATTCTCATGTCTCAAAACTTTCAATAAGTTTGGGTCTTGTGAGGTCAGCAGATATGTGTGGAGTCCCACGACTGCAGATCTATACATGTAATCAATTTCAAGGAGGCCCATACCTCATTCGAAACAGAGAATATATAATCTTGGTATGCACTGATTTTTATAGGTCATTTGGTGAGCATGAAGTATCCTTCTCGTTTTAATATCTAATCTAGCCAACAAATTTTGGGGCCAATCAATCCAAAACTGTAAGCTAGGACAGGAAAAGCAAATTGGTTTATAGGTTGGATTTTGTTCCTAGATGTCAATGCTGTTTTCAGGATTAATTTAAGTTTTAAAGTATTCCTTACTAAGTTTTATTCACATTTGTTCATGTTTTACTGCTGATCCTTCATCAATTCCCAAGTATTTATAAACTCCCTCTTGCTCAAGTTCTTTTATATTACATTCTTACATTACATCACTGCTGTGATCCTGAACCCAGTAGGTAGTCGCACATACAGGATTTGTGTTACACATTCTGATCGCCCCTAGCGAAACCAACCAAGTGCCCATCTAAGGATAGTTCGCTCCCTAGAAGCAACAAGTACAAACAAACTGCAGCGATCAGTAGGAAAAAAGTAGCCCATAAAAGAAGAACTTTGACAAGGTCTTGAATTTAATTAACAGCAGCTCCATGATTAACTGTAAACCTAATCCTTAGAACCACTAGTACACTGGGTTCAGAACGCGGCAGCATTCTACCACGCTAAATCCCAAAAACAACCTCTTACAGCTACAAATTGATAGTCCCTGTAAATTCTAAGCTGAAAATTGTAAGAGGTTTGTGTTAAACAAAAAAGAAATTTGGAGAAATTACCATCTTGTCGTTGCCATATTTCCTGCCAATACATAGTTGGGAGTGGGATAGCGGGATTTTAGCCTCTATCCCTCCCCTACCTCTGTGTCTGAGGTTACTAAGCTACCCAGGTGTACGCCATATTTGAATCACTGCTGTGATCCTGAACCCAGTAGGTAGTCGCACATACAGGATTTGTAAGTATTGTCCTACTAATTAAATATTTCTGTAAATATACTAGCGACTACTTGCAGGGCATATTGAAGTTACTTAAAGGACAGTATTTTATCTATAAGTGGCAACTGCAGTCAACTTGGTAGCGTGTGTGTGTGCACGAGTCACCTAATGCATTTGACTCAATTCTTGTCGGATTAAGCAAGGAAGCTGTGTAAAACATTCTAGTAATATATAGTGAACTGGCGACCTTAAATTAGCTCATTTGCTGTCTAATCTTCACAAACTTACCATGGTTTATGTGTTTGCTGGAGTATTACTTTATAACTGAATGCCATTAGCGTATTTACAGCGTCTGCTCTCTGTTACACGAAAGTGATCGTTTAGATAATATAAGACTGTAAAGCTCTTGCTAAATGATATAGTTTTACAAGATGAACCAACAGGAGTAGTGTAATGAAGTGATAGAGCGTTTATCTCTGTTTGCATAGCTGTTGTATAATGTTCCTGATGCTATACATTGACCATAGATGTGAACTATTTAAAGGATGCATAGGCATACTAAGTGATTCTTAGTTTGGAATCCTTTTAGAGCTTTTTTATCACTACTGCATAACTTTTCAGCAAAATACGACAAGTCTTGATGCATGTACATGTGCTTTTCTATCTCTATCCAGGTGTTACACATTCTGATCGCCCCTAGCGAAACCAACCAAGTGCCCATCTAAGGATAGTTCGCTCCTAGAAGCAACAAGTACAAACAAACTGCAGCGATCAGTAGGAAAAAGTAGCCCATAAAAGAAGAACTTTGACAAGGTCTTGAATTTAATTAACAGCAGCTCCATGATTAACTGTAAACCTAATCCTTAGAACCACTAGTACACTGGGTTCAGAACGGCAGCATTCTACCACGTTAAATCCCAAAACAACCTCTTACAGCTACAAATTGATAGTCCCTGTAAATTCTAAGCTGAAAATTGTAAGAGGTTTGTGTTAAACAAAAAGAAATTTGGAGAAATTACCATCTTGTCGTTTGCCATATTTCCTGCCAATACATAGTTGGGAGTGGGATAAACCCGCTCGCCGCTCTGCTCGGCGGGCCAGCGCCCTCCCTGCCCCCATATCCCACCCGCCCCAGTAGTGCTACATTTATACCTAACTAACCACACCCCCACTTCTCTTCTGTAGCCAATCAACCCGACCTTAAATCCCCACCCACATCTCTAGCAAATTCTTCCATCTAGCCCTATCATATCTTATCAATTTAATCAATCATTGCCCAAAGAAAATGAAGGCTACAACACCCATCACAATTAAACCAATGCTAAAATTGTATCCTGTACTCTACTACTTATTATCAAACTATATCTGATAACTAGATATGAAGACCAGGAACTATCAGGTTTTACTACCCCAGAGGCCAAACTAGTACCATCCCATCCCTAAGCTGTACTAAACCTGACACCATCCATCTGTCCAGTAAAATATATCATCCCAATCATCACAAGCCCTTAAACTTAAACTTAAATTAAAGCACCCCAAATACATGCATGAACTTAAACTATTACTCAAGCTTATGAGACTATTAGACTATCTAAGAAAAATATAACTATAGATGGAGATATTCATCCCAACCCAGGCCCCTTATCCACTCCAATTGCAAATGCCCTGCTTACTCAACCAAACACTCTTCAAATATATCACTTAAACATAAGAAGTATAAATAATAAGATTCATAACTTACATGCCCTAATAGCAATGTACCACCCAGATATAATGTGTCTAACTGAAACCTGGCTAAAGCAAGGGACCAAAGACAATGAGTTAATGCCACCAAGCTATAATATATATAGAGCTGATCGTCTGACAAAAAGGCGGCATTGCGGTGCTCTATAAGAGCACACTGAATGTCACTATTAACTCTCCTCAACCACCCCAGATCGCTAATGCTGAAATACTTGCACTAAAACTACAAATAAATAAAGACAAAAGTATCAATCTAATTGTGATCTACATTCCCCGGAATAACTCTGACACCCTTGAACATATCCTCAGCTGGCTATCAAATAACTATCCTCAAGAAACCATTATCCTAGGTGATGTCAATATAGACTGGAAGCAATGCTCCTCAGAGACAACCCTACCCACATCAACTTACAAGGATTCTGTCAGTTAGTATCTTCCCCACCAGAATAGGTAATATTAATCAAAAGAGAGTATCATAGACTGGATCCTCATCAACAGTCATCCCCAAACATATATGGCGGAACCCTTCCAAACAATCTAAGCGACCATCTCATCACCTATATTATGAAAAAGAAGGTAATAAACTCCACCCAGCCTAGGTATAGGCCAGTCAGAAATAAGAAGCATTTAGACCTCACTAAATTCCTGATGGAACTTAAATCCTTTAACTGGGCACCCTTAAGCATCTCCCACTAGAGGAGGCAGTATATCTTTTAATAGGACATTCCTAGCTATACTTGAGTCCCATGCCCCAATAAGATCAATTAGAATAAAAACAAATATTGCACCCTGGTTAACAAAAAATACCATATCACTAATCAAAAGTAGAAACAAAACCTGGAACACCTGGCGTTCAACCAAATCAACCCCAGACCGCATAAAATTTCAACAACTAAGAAATGAGACCAAAAAGCAACATTATCTGATAAGAAAATTACTATTGCCAACTCCAAAATAAACACCAAAACAACCCTCAAAATTCTGGACTGGATTAAATAATCTTCTCCACCCAGGAAATCCTCTACCCCTACCCCAAAGACACTAAGTGACAAAACACCTGAAGGCGTAGCAAATTCCTTTAACAATTTCTTTACCGATACTATACAATCCTTAGCTAACCAACTACCATCCACCAACTCCATTAAAACTGAAAACTTAAAGTCAGAAACGACCTTTAAATTCCAACCTGTCCCTACTGCATATATATGTTCCTTACTGAAGAAACTAAAACCAACTACTCTCTGCAGACCTTCTCCCAGCGAATACTTACAAATAGCAGCAGATGTCATAGTACCCCATCTCAATACTAATCAATAGAACCATAGCAGAATCCACAATCCCATCAATATGGAAAGTATCCCATGTTATCCCTCTCCACAAAGGAGGACTATCTACTAAGCTATCAAATTATAGGCCCATAGCAATACTGTCACCATTGGCCAAAATCATGGAGAAGTGTATACACAAACAACTCCTTCACTATCTTACCATGAACAAATTACTAACAGACACACAACATGGTTTTAGACCCCATCATAGTACAACCACTGCTCTTCTCTCTTTCACCGACACTATCAATCAAAATCGAAATGACAAAAAAATATCCTCAGCATTATTTCTTGACTTATCGAAGGCCTTCGATATGGTGAACCACCAGCTACTACATCATACACTAGAAAATCTCCAACTAGACAAACAAGTTCTAGATTGGTTTCATGGCTATCTCTCTGATAGGAAACAAGCTGTACTTTGGCATACTAAACTTTCCAACCTCCTACCCAATACTATAGGAGTACCCCAAGGATCCATACTGGGGCCTCTTCTGTTTACTATTTTTATAAATGACCTGTATAAAGCCATCCCTGAAGCAACCTGCATTCAATATGCAGATGACTCGACATTAGTCTGTGCTGACACTACTCCTGACAACCTATTATCCAAAACCCAAACATGTTTCAGGGCAGTAGAGAACTGGCTATTAGGACGAATTGATCCTTAACCCAAACAAAACCAAATTACTACTCTTCCAACCCACTCAAAAGACCACACCTCTATCCTTTTCTATCCAATCCAAAATGGGACTGTCATCTCTCAGACTCCTATACCAAACTATTAGGGTTTCCATAGATAACAGACTTAGATTTGATATCCATATTAATCAGACCATCAAAACCGTTAATAAAAACTTGGGTCTCTATACGGATCAAATCTTTTCTAACCCCAATAGCGAAAGTGACAATGGCCCGCTCACATCTTCTCTCTACCCTCCTGTATGCCTCCCCTATACTCACTAATCTTAAAACAGTGGAAATAAACAAACTTACACGCTGTTATAATCAGATTGCTAGATTTGCAACAGGAATGCCCTATAGAACACACCACTGTGTTAACCTAAGAAACTTAGGCTGGTTAGAACTCACTAACCTGCTACAGCACACCAACTCATGGAAGCATTTAAAATCCTGAACCAACCTGACAAAACCCCAGCTGAATAACTTAATAAGGCCCTATAATAATCTCAGTAGTCTGCGTTCCTCCAATAAGCTACTAGTTCAAACAGTCAAAGCTAACAATGTAGGTGGTGACTCACTTTTTAGCAATGCCATTGGCAAAATATGGAACTCCCTTCCTCCCAGCCTTTCCTGCACTTCCTCCCTATGCATTTTCAAAAAGGTTAAACCAACATCTAAAGTTATATTGGCTCTGTCAATGCTCAAGTCCTGACTAATCCTCTCTCTCACAAGTATAGATACTTCCCTAGATGCATCCCCCTCGCTCTTACTTCTTTCTCTCTCATCTAAACTGAAGTGGTTAGACTAGATGGAGAATCAGCATGCTAGAAGTAGTATTAATATGTTGTACCCCTGATATTGTTTATGATCAACTTATTTTTTTACTACATCTCCTTTGTACCATTTTCTAGTATAGGAAACTAATTTGTTTTGTTTGTTCTTTAGTTCTATGTATTGTTTTGTTACTGAGTCCTATGTATTATCTAAATGCATTATATTCATTCACTGTGGAGCTTTTCTCCCCGGGCCTCCGCTGAAAATGGACATGTATCCAGTCGGACTTTCCCGGTCAACAAATGTGAAATAAAAATAAAATAAATAAAATAAAATTCTTGGCCCAAACTGATGTCTTTCTGGTGTTGCAGTTTTCCTGCTTTAAAGGTTGCCTTTGCACATTTATCAAGACCAAATGACATTCTAATATCATCTGAAAAAGTTTTAACAACCTGCAGCTGTGCTTTCAGTTCATCTGATGAGCTATACAGTTTTAAATAATCAACAGAGAGAAGATGAGAAGTCTTTAGACTTCGTTTTCTAGGAGCTAAATTATAGCCATAGCCTACGCTGTTAAGTAGACAGCTTAATGGGTTAAGAGCAAGGCAGAATAGCAATGGTGACAATCACCCTAGAACATCCCCCTTTGAATTTTTATCCCTGGGATAATAATTTTTCCTTCATCATCGCTTAATTGCAAAGTAGTCTGCCACTGTTTCATGGTCACTGTAATGTAGTTGACCAGTGTAGGGTGCATCTTACACATTTTAAGCACCTTTTATCCATGAATGAGGGATACTATTAAATGCTTTTTTTGTAGTCAATCCATGCCATACTTAGATTCTACCCCTTTTTTCAGTTCTCCACTATGACTTTATTTAACAACAAATGATCCTTTGCTCCATATGACTTTCTTTTATTGCCCTTTTGCTCTACTGCCATAATTGAGTTTTCTTCTAAATGACTATAAACTCTGTTGGCATCAATTCCAGTGTATAGTTTATAAAGCATCGGAAAGCATGTTATTGGTTTATAATTTCTGGGATAGCTTGCAGGTTCACTCTTAAGTAGAAGCACTGTTTTACCTGTTGTTAACCAAGTTGGTGTCTGTTCGGGGTGCGCATATAAATAGTTCTTACTCATGGCTAAATCTTCATGCAAAGATGTTAACACTTTTAACCAAAAGTTATGTACTGCATCTGGGCCTGGTCGTTCCCAATTAGAGGGTTTTCTTAACTTTATTTCAATCTCTCTGGCTGTTACTTCATGCCATTTCATATCCTGTACCTTTAAACTTCTTATTCTTTATTTTACTTCTTTTATCCATTTAGCATCTTTGTTATGTTCCACAGGATCTTCACAGATAATTCTCCAAAATGCATCTATTATCTTCTTTTTTCGGTGGTCTTTCAATTCCTTTTACCTTGTTTCCCAATTCTCTATAAAACTTTTTTGGGTCATCAACAAACTGCTTATTTTGTACTTTTCCTCTTCTAAGTTTTTCCGCCTGTGCTGAAATTTTTAGTTTATTTGCGATAGTGCATGATAGATCCTGGTCTGTTCTAATATTGTGCATTGCTTTTATCACATCTATCTTTCTAGTATTTTTGTTGATCTATTCCCTCTTCTATAGTCTTCTAACAGTGACACTTCTTGTGTTAATTGCTTTATATTTTTCTCAATTCGATACTTTCATGGTATTCGATTTCTCCCCTTCCTTTCCCTCACTACCCTGTATTCTTCTGGTAGAGTTTTATCAGTTATTAGTTTAACTGGACAATAATATATCATGTTTACTTCTGTTGTATCGCATGGATCTCTATGGAAAATCCTAATTACTGTGTTCATTTGTTTTATCAGACTTCTGACTTTTGGGGTTGTACTGACCCTTCTGTAGTCTATTTCTTTCATTGACCTTCATATATCTATCTATATCTATTAAATCAAGCAACTATTCTCTTAGCTCATTTTCTTACAAACTGAGGGCACATCCCTTGTTTTCCATTTCTTGCGGGCATTCTATAGAAAGTTCTACAGCATGTCCTGTGGCACCTTCTCTTCAATTTCATCCTCTGCCTTCCATGGTCTTTGATGTGTGGATAATGAGATGATGCTCTTTGAGGTAGTCCTTGTTAAAAAAAAAAGTTTACTCCTCTAGAAATTTGGCTTGAACAGATGTCACCTCATTTTACAACAGACAGACCATAAGTGATCACTATTAGCCACCAGCAGCATTATTTGCTAGAATAATCCAAAGCCAAAACACTCTGTATGGGGACCACATTATTTAAAACACCGAGGAAGATGATTAAAATGGGATACTGCCTAATCTGCAGAAAGTCTAGACAGGTTATATCAGTTGATGGAACTCTTAATTTTTTTTTTAATTATGCAATTATTTCCTCTGTCGGCCATCAAGCAACTCCCTCCTTTCCAACCACCCATCTATCATACTTGTTCTGCTGTAAGCTGGAGCAAGGCTGGTTGAAGTACAATCATCCGGGCAGCCAAGAGAAGTGACATGTTTTCCCCTGGTTTGTGGAAATGCTTATAACAAGCTAAGCAAGCAGAGTTCTTAAACAACCCACTCGCATTTGCACTTCCTAGATACCCCACCACCTGCTAAGATTATAGACCACTTGGGGGAGGGGGATGCTCACTGCTAGACCTAATGCTGGCAGTAGTGGATTTCTACCTATACTGAGAGTCTAATCATTGCGGTGGATTGAGCAACCATCCGTTCCCCAGAATGAGTGAAATGGCAACAAACCCTCACTTCCATCTTCCTCCATGCCAACTCGAGAGTAAAAGACATTAACAGACCTCAGAGTCCAAGAGCCAACTTGATGGAACGCAATGTGGTTAATTTTATTTTCAAATTGTTACAGAAGGGAAATCTCTTCCCTTGTGTATTACTGTACGATTTCAACTAGCAGGATGCCATGGGTAGCAATGGTTCAAGCAGCAAAAAATACCTTTACTGTGGCAAACTGCATCCAGTATGAACCACAAGACCAAACAAAGACAAAAAGGACAGCAGAAGTGTTCAGTTAAATTCTCTTCACTTTATTTTTAATGACAGCAAAGCTTTCAGGTTTCCCCTTCGTCAGTGCTAACACTGTTGGGGGAAACCTGAAAGCTTTGCTGTTGCTGAAAATAAAGTGAAGAGAATTTAATTGAGCGCTTCTGCTATCCTTGTTTTCTTTGTTTGGTCTTATGGGTAGCAATGGTCACAACCTGGCAAAACTGCTGTTACAACCACTGCTCTTGTCAGTCAGGGCTGTAACAGTTAATCTGGCCAAGACCAAGAAGCTAGACTGATGAATGACTGAAGCCATCAACAGACTTCAATCAATCTTAACTTATTCACTCCACAGGAGTTCAGGAATGCGAGCTTCTAAATTCCCCTATAAGAACAATTCTGCACTATGACAATTTTCAGAGAATCCATTTCTAATACCACGCTTAGAACAAATGTTTATAGCTCTTTAACCTCAAGAGTGATGCAAAACTTGTGAAAGTTGGTCAGCACAAACAGATCTTTACAATGTTGGAACTATGAATATTTCAACTCAGAAGTGTAATTTTTCATCTGTTAACAGATGTTTATGTGTATTTTTTGCACATTTGGCAAAACAAATTATAACATCTCAATGACCATACCACGTAGACACCATACTATTTGTTGCTGGTTTGTCTGAATGGACAACAGCTTCAAAAAGAGAATTCAGATAGCATTTTGCCATGCTTTGTTATATAAATATTGAAAGAATTAAGTACTGTATTTCTCATAATCTGGAAACTAAATACAGTGCAGTATCTCTACACTTGCAATGGCTAGAGATTACATACAAGTGGACAATCTATGTGGACTGACATTAGCTTCAAAATGAATCATATGATGTTCCCATGATCCTTTCTATAGAGAAAGAGGCATAATAATGAAAACATATCAATTTCCATAATCTTAGAAATGATTATATGTCTGTAAGTGTGGTACAAAAACATCAGGCTTTGGTGGCAATTTGTCCTTAGCAATGCCAGCTTCAATATCATACTTTACACAACAACATACCACCAATTCTGATATATAACAAAACATATTCATGTTCATAATACAACAAATGCAAAGAATGAGACACACAAACACAAAATGATTTACCCTTGACCAAAATGTACCTAATATGCACATTCCAAAATGACACCACCAAGGTTAATAAAAGGAAAAAACATACTCCTCCTCAAAAGCAAACCTACAATCCATCCTATGAAAAAGAAACCAATAACTTATTTTCTAACAACCTATAAATTATATTCCACAAGTGATGTATACAGCTTTCACAGTAATTTAGACAAAAGTTCAATCATGACATTTGAAGAAAAAAGGTAATAAAAGAAAATCACACAGAACGATAGATCATCTATTATTAAACAATGCCATAACAGAGTGCTGTAAAAAGGTGCAAAATCTAACTATGATGTGGTTAGACAAACAATTTTTGATGGCATTCTTAACTTATGGATTTCAGAATGCTTACAAATGCATAAAATACTCTATACACTGATAAATTACATAACTGTCACTATAAAAATATAGTAAACCACTTTACAGTTGAATTATGATAAACAGCAAATTATTCTCTCAAGGATACAAATCCTGCGATGGACATTACAGGGTGATTCTTTGTTAACACTACTGTGTTGCCTTGCCCTTAATTTAGATTAAAGTGCAACACAACTAGCTATGGCTACAGCTTGCACACCAGGAAGCAAGCTTACCAATTAATATCTCACCTAGGTTTTGTGGATGACTCAAAACTGTACAGGTTTGTCTGCCAAGCAAATGAAAGCATAATTACAATGGTTAAACTTTTTCATTGATATCTGAACAACATTTATATATTAACGTCTAAAACAGAAAAACTGAAGAATCAAAAAAGTATCAGTTTGGGAAAGGAATGGAATGTGAAGGGTAAAACGCAGTATATAAAGCATCTGCGAATAGATGAAGGCTCAGCAATATAACCTGAACACATGAGAACAAAACATGAAATATTTAGAAGACTAAAACTAATACTGAACACTGCCTTCACATCTAGGAATAAAATTCAAGTTACAAATCAAGCTTGCTCTTCCAGTACTAACATAGCTTGTAACTGGTGTGACTGCCTGATCCCAAGAAGTCAAATCAAAAATGGCAACAACTCTGCATAAAATACTTATTTAAAATTAAAAAAAAAACCAGCAACGATAACTTGTCAAAAAATATCGGCAACTTTATTAAACAGCTAGGACAAGCGGTAAGCGCTTTCATTCACAAGGAACTTCTTCCACCTGGTCTGAAGAAGTTCCTTGTGAATGAAAGCGCTTACCGGTTGTCCTAGTTGTTTAATAAAGTTCCAGACAAGTGATCCCAAGAAGTGTTGAATCGGTTGGACAGGAAAACAAGATAACTTTTCATGCTTATAAACAATATATAAAAACACTGCATGGCAAGAATTTGAATATCCCTCAGTCTCAAGGAGGCAGAGGCTTCCTTATCAATAGGTCTGCAGTTTTAGGATTGCATACATAATTGTTGGCATCATCACATCCAAACAGATCTAAACCATGAAGAAAGCAAGTCTAAGACAGACTGAAAAGCAGTGAGAATGGAAATCAAACTGTAAAGTGGACAAAACAAGCAAGAGAAAGGGCCAAAGAAAAAAAAAAGAAAACAAAGATCGTGACTGGAAAAAAAGGAAAGAAAATTGAAAAGCCAGCAATTACAGTGATAAATATAGCGAACGTGTGAGCAACCTCATACTGATTAAAACTTGATGCATGAATGGTTAAGGAAAGGTGAATTTAAATTAAAAGATGAAAGGTTAAAAAGGGGAGCATAAGACTGCAGACTACATTCACAATGGTTTAAAAAAATCTTAAAAAAATGGGCAGTATAAACACTGTAGGTCTTACAGTGCAGAATTAGAAACAGTTGCACATCTTCTTGCTGACTGTGATATACCTCCGGTTGATGGCATATATACTTAAAGGATACATAACGTAACCAGACTATTAACATTTGGGATTGAGCAACCATTACAACATACATGTGGCTAACAAACACTGGAACATGAACTACAAAGATTTACCGAAAAAGTAGTAGCACTGACGATGTGGAATCATCCACTATCATAAGTCATGAAAACAGATGCAAGAAAACCAGATACAGTAGTCGAAGAAAATAAAAGTAGCTTAATTAATGACAATAGTGTAAGAAAATATGTGGACAATGGTCGAAGATTTACACACAAAAGGGGTACAAACTTGAAAAGGATTTGTGAAAAAAAAAAAAAAAACTCCTTTAGTTGTGGTCACTGTAATCAGTGTGAGCATTCACAATTCAGGGGCTGTCACACTTCTGAATGGGGTATCCTTGTGTATTAAGGGTTACTAATCTAGCCTATAGCATATTTTTCTTAACATCCATTCCTCCTCATGGCATCCAAAGCTTTCTTGTATCTGACTTTTTAACTAAGTGACTTACCGGCTTATAATACGCAAAATGAGAAAGGGCAAGGACTTATTAATACAATGACACTAAGAAAGTTAATTTAGGATGTCCAGCAGTAGAAAAGCCTTGATTATGTTGATTTTTCAGAAAACACTCTTGAATGCAAGATGTGTGCAGGCTGTAAGAGGTGCAATATCCACATGCTATAGATGTTAATGAGTTAATTGTGGGTCAAGTGGACTGTTTTACCTGGCTGTGTGTCAGGTTTGTTCATAATTCTTTACTGGCAAGACCTGAGTTTACATAGAGAAGCATGTGGCTAGACATGAGCTTAAGTATTCTAATTTATGCAAGTTTAAATTCCTTGCTTTGGAATTGGTTAAAAAAATATTAAGGCAAGTTCTCTTGGAAGTCATCACTGAGGACATACAGACTGTTTTTTTCCCCCCAAAATCTCTATTTCAATTTTCTTTTTTTCCAAATAATACAATAACTAAAAAATGCAAATAAACAATACAAATACATATCTAAAGAAAACGGACAATCTCGTTTCAAGAAAATTATACACATATTTATACAATATATACACTAGAAGTCACTACATCATCAAGTAAAGTATGAGAATTCTTATATTCATTTGGTCTCATAAGAAATAGTAGAATGGGGATAGTCTATACAGAAAGTAAAGATAGAAATTCAACCATTTATTGTATGGTTAGGGAAAATATCTAGATACACATATACTAAGAGAAAGGGGAAGATGCAAGAAAACTAGTTATACTACATTAATTTCTTATTAAAAGATTATCTTTCCATGTCAATTTGTGGGCGAATTTTACTTGTCAAGAATTATATCTAGTAAGTAACCCCAATACTGATGGTAATAGCGTTTGTTTGTTGTTTTTGACTAAACTAATTTGTGAGTTGAGATATATTTGATAGCAAGACTGCTAAAATTTTCCCATGTAATTGTTGACATGACATTCCAATTCTTTGTGATAAAGAATTTAATAAGGGCACACATCGTAATAAAGACACGTTTTAATATTTTTGGAAGTTGATTGATGTTCATGTGCAATATAGCTGTCTCCCATGTAAGGGTTGATTTTTCATATCCCATCTTCTCTAATCTTACTCTCAAGGAACAGCATAAGTTGTGTATCTTAGTACAGTTCCACATGACATGCAAAGTATCAGCTGTTTGATCCGGACAATGGGGACATAGGCGAAAAGTTAGGATTTAATTTAGATAAGGTATAATATAGATTATTTACCATAATTTGTGTATATAACAGCTTCTCGAAAGGAATGAATTTGATTGTATTTTCAATGGCTAGTTTCTTATTTTCTTCAGTCAATGACTGATTTTTCGTTTGCCAATAGTTTGAAAATAAGAAAGAATTCTGATGTTTTGCACTCATTACAATTTTATAAGTCCTAGAAATTGTTTTCCCTTTAATCGCAAGATTTTCAAGTATTAATTTAACAAAATTTATGTTCTGTAAGTCAGTGTGTATTTGTGAGAATTTAGAATTTATAAGATGGTGAAGTTGGTTAAGGATAATACTATATTTCTTAGGAAGTTTGAGTTCAAGTCTCATTTGCCCCATGTTAGAGTCTTTCCATTGGTATATATCCCATATTGTGTAGTCTTTTATCAGGAGGTAGTTTGTTAGATTTACGGGTTTATTATTTATTAGTAGATTAGGGTTTAGGTGTAACGGTTGTATAAGGGCAAAAGCATCAGTTAATTGCAATGATTTAAATAGTTTCTGTGTTGCAAGAATCATGTTTTTAATTAGTGAGGACATAGAGACTGTTAAAATGGCAATTACATCTTCAGGCTGATAACCCTCCAGGGTTTAAATGATGTTACACTTCAAGCATTATGGGGCTGAAAAGACAAGTTATAAATTGTTTTAATTCATGATCTTTTTAATGCTTATTTGTATAACGTAATATGTAATTTACTATTACTTTTACTGATATTGAATTAAATGAGGGATTTATTGGGAGGATATTTAAAGATTTCAAGTGATGAATAATTTTCTGATGCAGTCCCATTTTTAACAGGAAATAAAACATTAAGCATTAAAATTCAACATTGTGAAATAATTATCCTGCAATCTGGTGTGGTACGGCAACTGCAGCAATTGTTGTTAAACAAAGAAAGTTATTTATTTGACATTTAACTGGGTTGGTCCAACTGAGCCAAATGCCCATTTTCAGTGGAGACCCAAAAAGAAAAGCTCCAGTACAATACAACCAAAACAAAAAAAATAAATAGTGAGAGGATGGTGACATTATATAAACAACGATGAGATACAACATGTTAAATAAAATAGCAAATACAAAGAAAACACAAAAAGATGAAACAACTAAGAAGATTATGTTATTACATAATATGAAAGTAATACAAACTAGAAACCTCAAATTTTAAACAGGTTGAAACAGAGAACAATATGTAAAACTGAAGTACATGCAGATGTATCAAATATTTGAGTGATAGAGAGATATCCCAAAACTGAGAATTCAAGAGAGTGAAAACTAAGAAAAATAAATTTCTTACAAATAATGAAGGGGGAGGGGGTTTGTGTAGGGTCCTGGCAAGGGCAGACATATGAGTTAGACAGGAACTTATTCAGTTCTTTTCTTAATCAATGTATGTTTTGTTTCTTATATTAATAGGAAGTTTGTACCAAGCTTTAGAAACAGTGTGTCTGTATAAAAGTTTGCCAGTGGTTTTATTGGGTTGTAAATATCTACAAGATGTTGGACACAGTTTCAGAGAGAATGGTATGGGATGTAGTAGGACACAAAAGAGAGAGGGAGGCAGTAGGTTTATTAAGTACTGAGTGAGTTATGCTTAGCTGTGATAGTAACAGTTGTTGGGGGAAATTCAAGCCGATGCAGTTTCTTTAAGGCAAGGCAATGGTGAGAGGTGTAAGGTTGATTTGTAGCAAATTGTGCAATTTTGTTATAGGTTTGTTCCAGCTTATGAATTAAAGTGAATTGCAAGTTTGTTAGGATCAGAGAGGCATACAGTAGAGTAGGCAGGGTATGCCTGAGCTAGTGAAAGCTTAGATTCCAAAGTAAAGTATTTTTGTTCCAGTAAAGTAATCCCAATGATGATTTTTTTTTTGATACACTGCTGGACTTACAGGTCAAATTCTAATTGAACGTCAATAATGGTACCAAGGAGTCTTGTGTGGGATTCTACACTAATGACTGTGCTACTAAGAGATGAAAAGGTAAAGATGGATTTGTGAAGAGAAAGAGATTTAGGAAGGAAGAGAAGTTCGTTTTTGTTTAGATTTAAGATGAGCGATTTTTGGTACGCCATCTTTTAACAGAAAGGAATGAGTTTTGGGTAAGTGTGTGAAACTGAGAGATGTTAATAGAGCAGGAAATAAGAGTGGAGGAATACAGGAAGTGCGTAGGTTTGTTCGTAAAAATGTTGATTAAAAGTGGTCCAAGAATGGAGCACTGGGGGACTCTAGTTTGGATGGGTAGAAAGGGGGAGCAGATGGTGCGCCATCTGACTGACTAAACT